>NC_047031.1:19543757-19738034 GCF_902652985.1 Pecten maximus | reverse complement strand
ATTAGTATCTGAGCATAGCAAAAGAACGAGCATACGGGCACTAAGAACTTTTTAGATTTTCTGCTATGTCATTAATTCTCATTTCCAAAAATGCATACGAGAAAAAAAGTTAAATGCAAAATTGTGTTTTTACATCACAGGTGTACATCCTTAACATAGATTTATAGTGCAGTACGTATTCTAGTGAAATAATTAGGTTTTCACACTCTGTCCTTGTTTGTCTATGTAGCAAACATAGGGAGTTACTAGTCTTCAATATTTTAAAATTTTCGAGATTTCCCCATAATATTATACAGTTGTTTCATGTCTTATCATTCAACAGTCAATACTCTTCCTCGAAGTGTTGGTCCAAACACCGATGACGAGAGTTTCGACTTTTGACTTATAAGACATAAAACAACTGTTTTGTTACCTGAATAGCCGACAATATTTCACTCATATGCTATTTTGATTAGGCTGAGGAACGCGTAAAAAGTCTCAAGTATCTCTTACTAGAAAGTTGACGATCCTTTGGTCCCGCAGTACGCTGTAAAAATTCATACAAACATTTTATGCAGTAGCCGAATCCCTGTTTTCTACGAAAGCCTATTTGATTCATTTTGAAAAGCACAATACGAATATATATCGTTAAAACGCGTTAGTTATCTTGTTAAAACGCGTTAGCTATCTCGTTAAACATGTTATGTTATTTTGTTTCTGATCGAGCTGGACGAGACTATTATCGCGTTAAAACTAGATGAAATCGTACGCGTTTTAATGATATATTTATCGCGTTTTAACGAGATAACTGTCGCGTTTTAAAGATATATATTTGTATACGCCCGACGAAAGATGGGACGTATTATACGTTATCATGTTGGCGGGCGGGCACATATGGTGTCCGGACCATAACTCAAATACTACACAATCCAGGCTCTCCATACTTGACACAGATATACATCTTGATGAGCCGGAGTGTCGCATACCAAAATCATGCCCCTCACCCCCTTATTAGCGGAGTTACCCCACTTTGATGATTTTACTTCGGGCACATATGGTGTTGAGCTCTCCATACTAAACACAAATATACGTCTAGAAGAGCCGGAGTGTCACATAACAAAATTTTGCCCCGTTCCCCCCTCATAAGCGGAGTTATTGCCCTTTGATGATTTTACTTATCCGGACCATAACTTCATGCTACCCAACCCAGGCTCTGTATATTCTGTATATAAACATGTGAACTAATTTTGTGTTGTTGTGTCTAAACCAACGCTTCCCATATATGCAACATATATACATATCATCATTTAAAGTTGCTCTTCGGTTTTAACTACACACCATTATGGTATCAATATCTCCTTCCAACTTTACGACAATGATACTTCATTTTAAAGCATTACAACCTGTGAAACTACCCCCTTCCAAGTGTCAAATATTGCGGCGGGCGTATGTTTTGGCTCTCCAACGGGCCCTTGTTTTAGTTTACATTTCAAAATGACCCTGATAGGCTTTCGTAGTTTTCAATTACAAAAACTCTGATTGGAGAGTATTTCTGACTTCGAATCAAGGGAGCGTTGCAAGAAATCTTAACTGTTTAAAAATCACTATCAGAAAGACGCTTTATTGTAACCATTTGGGCGCGTGCGGATGTTCCTCGCTGGTCATATATGGGTCAAGCATGGCAATACCTCAAACTAGTTCGTGTTTCAGGGCGCCAAGGTTAAGGTCAAGCTCTCTGTTACTATTTATAGAAAGTCTTTGTCAGCGTTGTTGCGACTTCATTTCTGAATGGATCCTGACTAATCTGCATATATTGGTCCAGCAAGGCAATACCTCGAAAATGCTTATACATGCATATAGATACACACATATTTGTAATAACTATCAGGAAATGAAGTTGCTAGTGTGATGCGTAACCAAATACTGTTGAATGCATAACAATATAAACCATATTTATCTGGCAATGAGCCGATGCCTGATAATAAGCCCATCCATGTCTATTGCAGTTCAGTGCAAATGACAACTGATGTTATTTCAATGTCCTGCAATAACCCCATCCCTCATCTTGCGTCAGAGTTTATGTGTAAGCACGCGAGGGGATTTGTATCGTTTGCGATGCCTTGTTTGTTTTAAAAAACTGATTGAAAACTTGCAGTTAAGCAATGAACTATTAAACGTGCGAGAAAGTATGGTATTAATCGTTGATGCTTAAAAATAGCAAAAGTTGCGCCTGAAAGAAATTTGTTTTGCAATGCACAAAATTGTATCAAGTCTGGTACGTGCTTTTTTATTTTTGAAGATATACCAATACAGTGTGCTATATAACTTCTACCATATTTTATGTTTCTTTTTGGGGTAACCGAAAAATAATATTTAGGTTTTCGAGTAATTTGAAAGTTTATTTATTTCTGATACTTAAATACTTGATCATAATTATCAATATATTTAAAAAAAAATTGCATATAAAAATTCCCCAGTCACACACTTGAAAACATAGACTCACATAAACATGTTCGTCGAGATAATCAAAGATGAATTAGTCCTTATCTGATACCTTAACAACAAAATGTCACTGTTTTGCCCTCCTTACAGTCCTTCGTGCAATTATTAAAAAGAAAACTGAATCATCAGTACTAATGAAGTTCCTTAGACTAAAGAACCAGGCTCAGTGCATCGGATGCAATGCTCCAATCTTAGGGGGGGTGCAACCTAAATGAAAGTAATGAACCTGTTACCAAATACCAAAATTTAAATTATCCAAAAGTTGTTCGGTCTGTAGCATATGGTATGAATAACCATAGCCGTATTTCATTTTAAACTATATACGCTAGTACATTAATATATATTTTCCATATTGCGTCTTAGCTAACTAACACAAAATTACTTACTGTTTAGCAACAGTAAGAACTTCCAAATCTACTAGAATCCAAAGTCTTGCTGCAGTGGTAACGTTTTAATTCTGTAAAATAATTGATATAATTGAAAATTGGTTTATTATATTGTGGAAACTCGATATAAGTTCTGGTTTGTCAAAATACTATAAAAAGCGAAAATTTTAAAGAAAATTTTGATAATATGCAAATTATATTTTTATTTGCTTCTTTGAATGATCTACAACATTGCACGACACTAGCATGACCACAACACATTCATCACGTATATGGTACCTATACATACACTTCCTACTCCTGATGTTCAAGGCGTATACAGCAGTATAAAAATTGTCGGATGGCAGGGAACTGCCACATTATATAAACTGTGTTTCACCAATACGACAAGTCTGGTGCCGTGTAAAGTTTAGTTATACTTGATATCACCAGCTGAAAAGGTAAGAAAATGAGTGATATTTCAATTCTTTCATAACATCTGATTTATAAGATTTGGTTAGTTAGATTTTATTTATTTTCTAGTACAGGATGTAAATCCTCTATACCAGAATCAATGCATACAATGTATGCATTCACTTAATAATGGGGTTAGGATGCTGATTCCTTACATAAAGGTTATTTTGGTGCGTGGCATTACTTTTGTATGGATAAAACTGAAAAAACATATTTTCATTTTTTGAAATATTTGCATATGATCTTAACTTTTTTCTCTGAATTCTTCATGTTAAAGTTTTTGTTTAAGTTTTATAATAGCACACTATTCACTTAATAATTGGATTAGGATGCTGATTCTTTGCATAAAGGTTATTTGGGTGTGTGGCATTACTTTTGTACGGTTAAAACTGATTTTTGTTCACTTTTTGAAATTTTTTGCATGTTATAAACTTAACGTTTTTCTCTGTATTCTTCAGGTTAAAGTTTTGGTTAAAGTTTCATAATGACACACCATTCACTTAATAATAGTATTAGTATGCTGATTCTTTGCACAGAGCTTCTTTGGTTGTATGGCATTACTTTTGTACAGTTAAAAATGAAAAACAAAATTTCCATTTTTTGAATTTTATTCCATATTATGGACTTAACTGATTTCTCTGTATTATTGAGGTTGAAATTTTGTAATGACTCTCCATTCACTAAATAATGGTATTACTACTATGCTGTGCTATGCAGAATCATGTTCATATTTTAATCCAAGGCTGTTATTACATATTTCATTTTAGATTATTTTACTCTGTACAGTAGACATACCAAAAGAATACATGAATATCTTTCAGAGGCAGGAAACATTGTTTATTCACTCCAATAGAGTTGAATTTTCACATTGTTTGGAATGAACTTAGTTTCATAAAATGATCATGTTTCAGTTTTGCCTAAAATTTTTTACTCAAATTTGGCTAAAGTTTTAACTTGAGGGCACCGGCACAGAATGGTTGTTCCTGTAATGTTAACTATAAAAATGTATACATAATTGTAATCTGTACAATATTTTCAATTATAATACAGTTGATAAAACAATTAGTAAACTTATTCTTCTCTGTTTTTCAGACCTGATAAAACCATGCTAACCACATAAAAAAGAGAATATCACAAATTAGGGCCAAAATAACCTGTGCATCTTTTTTTCTAATAGTTATTTCAAAATCTAACATGTTCATCCCAGTAACAGAATTAAAATTGCTTTGACATATGTTCATTTGAATAGAATGATAATCTGCAATCTTACTTTGTTACAAGCCTACAAGGTATCATTTGTTGTAAGTAGAGTGACCTTTTCTTGTGAAACACATTTTCCAAAAATCCTGAACGCATTTATTTATTTGTTTTAAGTTTTTGGCAAATTTGAAACCTGTATATACTACTTCATATTACATAAATATACTAATTATAGTATGCATTCACTTTTTCAGTTTTTTTGCATGTCAGAATTATCTATTTAACAAAAAAAAAAAAAAACAAACAAAAACACACCCAAGGCCAGGCTCTCCTACTGTGGTTCAGCTATGTACAGAGTGCTCATTCATGGGACATTGAAAATATTTTGTCCAGCTGCCAAAAGATCTTTCCACCTTGTTTCCTTTGTAGAGTAGCTTTTAATAACAATTAATTTGTAATCGGTAATTTACAGAGAACACCTGAGTCTAAATACAATTTTAAAACAGAAGAAGAGTTATAATAACAAAATGTGCCAGAAATGGCCGACATCTGCAATTCATTGGTGTCTAAGTAGAGGTACATGTAACAAATATTGAATATGGTTGAATTTGACTGCAATATATATGTAATATATAATTCACAATTGTGGTTGACCTTTGCTAAGGAAATCATATGCAAAACTCCATATATGGCTGTAACTGTTCCAACTAAGGTCAACCAAACTTTGCCATATTTTGATATTTTTTCAGTTAGAATTCTTTGCTGTTTTCAGGTTACCATAGCAACAATTTGTAAATATTGCCAATTATATTTTTTTTAAAATTATATGTTTAAGGGGGGGGGGGGGGGGGGGGGGGTTACCATTATTAAATTTTGGAAATAAATACTTTAATACTCACTATCATTCAGGAATCAGAGATACTCTAAATTCTAAAAACAATATGTAGTCGATGTCTTATTTGAGCCCGTAACTAAAGAAGTCATATTGCTTGGATACAGAACCACAGATATAATCGAAATTCCATTTTTGTTATTCATATCCACCAATTATAACATAATTTAACATTTAAGGTCACTTCTTCTAAAATCTATATTTTTTTCACTTTCCACCTAATGCTCGATGCTTGCTGACGTCCACTCTTAACACGAACATACCGCAGCCTCCCAAAACATACATACACACTCACCACACGCATGCATGTCGCAGGCACGGTAGGCCGTCCTTAAATGACATAAGCTGTAAATAGGACGTCAAACAAAATCAACCAAATCAAAATCCTTCTAATCATGTATTACATGGATCAGCCATCTCTTCAAAGTATATTATTTGTTTCAGTTTTTAGCAAAATTCATCCTAAGAGATGTTGTTCCTGCATGTTCTGGTGATTTTAGGAGCAGTTTCATTTGGTAAGTAATTAAAATTCAGAGGTAATATTGACAGGGATATTATATGAAAACAATTTTTTACTGGAGAGTAAAAACACCCAAAGGCAGTAAAACAAGAGGTAAATACTCTGTTATCCTGGATATCTTTCTGGAATTTTAGCATTATTCTCCATTCTTTTGACTCATATAATGGACCGTTAGAATACTACCTACTGGGGAAAATCATTATCAACTCCTCTTCTCGAATGGTCCTTACCTTCTATACATGTATTTTAGTAGCTTTTATCTAAATACACTGACAACTTTGTTTTTTTATCAACTATAGCAAAACCTGCTGTAGAATCCACCTCTCGTATTTTATGTGACCTTTGCATCCCCCCGTGGAAAATCTCATGTCAGGTGGCTAAAGCAATATCGCTTTAAACGCATAGTTACCATAGGCATCCTAGGTGCCTTGCTAATACCTAAAAAGCATTATTCTGTTTTGATTCAATGACAGGCTTCTGTTCAAATTCGGTCTGAATCATCCTTTAGTTAATAGAATTTAATTTCAAATAAAAAGTGATTATTTGACACCTAGGGTCTGAGAGGCGGAGCCCAATGGTGGAAAGTCGGCTAATTGCTAAAAATAAATGACAAGATTTTTTTCGTTATTAGTTGCCCTATAGTAGTAGTCTGTCTGGTTAGTTCAGTTAGCATATATATACTTAGGTCAATAATCAAGGTGAAGCTCATACTATCATTGTCAAATTTTGAATAATCACTGATGAATATTCGGATATTATATTACGACATTATTAAGCAAAATTGGTTGGAACAAGGGGTAAGCTGACCAAAGGTCAAGGTTACTGGGTCAAAGATTACGGTCATTTGGCTCAAAACATCCGGGACAATGTTGATATCTGACAATGACATTGGCTGTAAATTCAGCTTCAGATAAAACATATTAAATCAACAGTCAATCGTAGATTACGTTTAATGTATGTCTATTTTTCTTTATATTACTTTTGAAGTCTAAATGTTAAAGGAAAGTGTGAAAGATCTCAGACTAGAACATTATTATATAACTTAAATGGGAGTGTTTTGTCGTAATCACTGAAAAGTCCATATGGGTGATAAAAGCAAGTTGGGCCTTGTGTTTATTTAAACGTATAACTTGCATTTTCTAGGTAGCAGTCAAAACTGTTGTCAACCCAACACAAATTTAACCGCTCCACTCAACCAACTCCAGGCTATCAGAGTAGCATGTCAACCAAGATTTACGTAAGTATTATTTTGTAGATAAACAATCTACAGCTGTCTTAATGAACCTCATTTCATCAACTATGCGAAATTTTCAGGAAATCAACATATCAACTGATTGAAAATATGACGTAATATATAAATCCACACTCGCCACAAGCATGCATGTCGCACGCATGTGAGGCCGTCCTTTACTGACCTTAGCTGTTGATAGGGCGTTAAACAATAATAAACAATACGCAATAATTTACAACGGTATCGTATTAAATGATTGTAACAGTTCTGTAGCCATCGCTGCATTTTCATATGTCATATCCTACTTTTGGATTTGTTGTCCTCAAAATTATACAATCAGGTATGTACATGTACTTCTAGCATGAGAATTGTCTATTATAGGAAATGCAAACAGTGATACAAACATGAACACATTCTTTAGAAAAAAGTCGAAATATGATATTACGTTTATGAAATTAAAGTTCAGTTTTGTTTTATTTGATTTGTACTGGTAAACGACCTGTCGTTCAACAGGTATGGTCATTTAAGGACTGACCACCCTTCCCTTGCGTTCAAATGCATGAATTTGTTTTGGAAGGCATTGGTATAATCGTATGTTTTCGTGTAAAAACGCTTTCTCTGTAAACTGAAAACATGGCTATTATATGTACTTTATGTAAACACTGTTAATACAAAAGAAAGTATTTAAGTCTCAGTACAACTTTACAATGTCCAATATTTTCTATGTGGATTAAGGGTTTGGTCTCTAAAATGTCAAAACAATAGAAGGCATGGAAGAGATACCCTGGTAGTTTCTGAATTGTTTGTCCTTCTTTTACGGAAACGAATGATATATAAGTTTACGGATATATATAGAGTTGCCTACTCTTCAAAGCGGAAAGCAGCACCGTTCTTGCAAAACAGTATGCAACAAACAATGATTGTGTGTTATGGTTTCAGCTCGCCCTGTAAATGGACCGTCACAGCCCCACCAGGAGCGGTTATAGGAGTGGAGATTACTTCGGCCACTATCGAATACCCTTCCATTGTAGAAACTAAGAACGACGCAGGTAAGTAAAAGGTGCGATGGAAATGGGTTTTTAGTTGGTGTTATCTCCCTTTTACATACGTTTATTTTATCTCATTGATTGACAGATGATTACTACTAGTCTTATATAACACTAGTCAACATTTCCTAAATTCTGCAAAGCCTACTTTTTAAAAATAAGATTTAAAATTTGCCTTGATTTAGAGAATATTGACGAAAATGTGGCATTAATTATGAAACTTAAGACACATAAGGAATATTACATTGTTGATATATACATTAAATATCTGGAATATCTGTGTAACTGTGTACAGATATTTATAGATATAAAATATCCCTGTTAATATTACCTCTGAATTACAATTACTTACCTAGGTAAACTGCTCCTAAAAACACCAGAACCTGCAGGAACAACATCTCTTAAAATGAATTTTGCTGAAAACTGAAACAATTCATGAGGAAACAAAACCATTCGGTATGTTAATATGGGAATGTCTGATCTATTTACAGGAAGTATCTTAAACACAGTTTATGGGGAAGGCATATTCACGGAATTAAAAGCCGCAGGGACATTTTTTACCATCGAAATTGATCCGTCAGGCCTTAGCGGACCCGAAACGGGAGAAGAGGTCCTGGTTTTTAAATACGTCGCCTCCATTCCAACTGACACAGGTAAATACTATGTATCCTTATTTTTACATTCATTCAGGAATAAACCATGAAAGGACTGACATTTATGGCCATATTTACAGATTGTCAAATATGATTATCATCTTTCCGGATATCATAGTATTTTTGTTAAAACTTTTTGAAATGAGAGAAACAATATATCTCATAATATGTATGTAGGAAAAGTATATTCCACCCCGAGGTCATACAATGTGACTAAACCGAAAACCCTCGGCATGACCCGTGACCTCTTAGTTGAAGTATCCCTGTCTGACATACCAATATGATATTCTTATTTATTACTTCTATGTGTATGTAGTTATAAGATCGAAAAGGATCGACAGTTAATTAATTTCCTGCAAGTACATTTCAACATTTTGTGTGGTATGTTGGCACAGTGGAAACACTTTTACCTAGGCGGACGGGGTTCAATTCGCCTATCGGACGTGAAATGGTTATGTATTACCTGTCTGACCTCAGAATTTCCCCCCGTTTTTTCTCTGTTTCCTCCCACAATAAGACCCCTATAGCGCTTCAATCCGGGCTAACAAGCATGATTGATGATTGCATTGTGTGATTAAATGCAGGTAAAACTGTCAGGTAACTGTTAGTTCACACTATTTCAAGGTATTTGCCCTTTTCAGCAAGATTTAGCTAAGCATTGTCATTGCGAGATGATACATGTCATCTACATTTGTACGATGTAATTTGACACATCTGTCTTATAGATAAGCTGGGTTATCTTTACCTATTTTACCCATCATTTATTTTCTCTACTAAAAACAGATTTGCTGTAGTCATTTGCCGTTAAGAGGAGTATAATAATCATGAAATTATCTCTATTGATTGTTTAATATAGTGTAAACGTGGTCACTTTCGCGGTTGGTTACTCTCACGATTGAGATACGTAAACTATATGCGTGGGGGTAGTTTTCGCGATTGGCCCACCTTCGTTTGTAGTTCGAATCTACTCAAAATAATATCAAACTAATACACGTGGGGGAAGTTTTCGCGATCAAAAGGGATCCGTGTAATTAGTGTAAATTTTACCCTCGCGTAAATGTTACTCTCGCGTAAATATCCACGTTTACAGTAATAGAGAATACTAAAACCAATTATTTCCATTTAACTTTTTTTTTTTTGATGTCTCGTGTTGCTGTTAGCCAACATTAATCCATTGTTTTATATATTTTACGATAACTAAACACGACGTAACGATTTTCATTGTCGTTAAAGCTTCAAAAGAAGCGACAAAACCCTGTTTGGTTTGATCCACGTTGTTGAAAAGCGGGCTAAATTCATAGAAAAGGTTTAATGACACGATTTAAATTTGCAAAATTAAAAAAAAAAAAAAAAAAAAAATGAGGTAACTCAAAAACACTACGATTTATTTCTGTACTGTCAAAATGTCCAATATGTTTCATAATTAAATAAGTATATTTCTTAAATGAAATTAATTTCTTTTTAAGTATATTTCCCTGGTATTTTCAAGCAGCGTTTGCCTTAATGTAAGCAACTGTTAGCAATAGAAATATGTTTCGTTTACAGCTACTGCATGCGGAAACCCTCCAGGGGAAACAATTGAATTGGATATGTTTGGTGGTGGGAAAAAGTGCATCTCCTCCCCAAATTTTCCGAATCGGCATGACAAGTAAGTATGTAAATGTGATTTAATTCCTATATCATGTGAATATTCCCATTTACAACTCCCACTCATCCAATAGAACTTCACAGGAACATTGTTATATAAACTGCTTATATAGACTGCTTTCGATGTTTAGGAGATATACGTGTTACCCCTTAAGTCAACCTAACATAAAACTAACAGTATAAGTTAAGGTAGTCAAGTTTTCTACTGATTGAAACATCAATTATGGATAGTTCTCATGTATATGACATTTACGTAACTTTTATGTTGTCTTTTTTTTTTAGTGACGCACACTGTACATGGACGATTGAATCAGCTTACGGCATTGGATTCAACGTTGTTTTCTTTTACCTAGAGGACTGGTCGACAGATGATATCTACTGTTACGATCCTGTGAAAATCAATGGTAAAAGCGAGCGAAATGTTGTCTTCATTTTTACAGGCTCCAAACTTCCATTTGTACAAGGGCCTTCTTGTCAAAGTTCTTATCCAGCCGTCCTTATTTATAGGGGACAAATAAGGTTTTTCCCCCTTAAATCATACTTTGCATATGCTATTTAATGGTCGATAAACGCAATTAATACATGTTTTATTCAAGTGTAGAGCGTATCCCACAACTTTAGGAGCACTGATTAACGTTCTTCATTATATGCAAAACATACGGAACACCTTTACACATTGTATGGCTGACCTAACATCTGTACCTTGTGTTCTTTCCGGGTCCCGTACCGGAAGTAGTTACTGGCCCCAATAAGTTTTAACAAATTGGCAGACTGCACATTCAGTCACATTCTACTGACAGCGGGAGATGTTTCGAGGATTCATTTATATATAACATCCTTAAATTTTATTCAACTGGGCATGACCTAGAAAAGTTAAAACAACAACATGACTTATCACATGTAACAATTGTTGTGAATGGACTTTGATTACCAAAAATGTAGGATTTCAGCTTGACAATTTAATGACTACATCTTCATAGGACCAATGGTCAGTGCAACGGAAAGTCGCGCGCGAATCTACATTGGTTTTGGTATCGTGAAGTCCATTCACATTCATACGTACTTACCTGAAGAGCATGTTTTGTATTATCCATCGTTAACGATAACTATTTAGAAATAAATTCTATTGAAAAATCGGAATATTTCACATTCATAAGATAGTAGTATCCTTAACGATAATGAAGCTTCTCTTTTGACCAATCAGATCAGTATCTTTTATTTACCCCATACAATTCCGACCATTCGCCGGTTAAGACTCTCCAAATAAAGCGAAGGTAAAGTAATTCGTGTTTTTGCTGCACGTCTGCAGTATTTAATTAAAAAAAAAAAAATAAGATACTTAACAACGGTTCTGCAAGTAAACCTCAACAGATGAGCGCATATCAGACTGAAATTGTGATCAATAGCTCATCTCAATATGACGCTGTCTTCTTGTCAGGCGGTACGTCATAACGATACGTATAGCAAAATGGGCAAGATAATTTGTGTTTAAGGGAATGGAAGTAGTAGCCGGTTCAATGCAGGTGTATGTAAGTATTGCAAAGAGCAGTGCTTATATTAAAAGTCATTGAGGTGAAACAACATCCATTGATTGACAGGTTGTTATGTAACGTTTGATAATAGGGCGCAGTCGGTTGACAGTATGGCGCCAAGTATCCTGTGTGTTGATTAATTACCTGCGTACGGCTAAGAAATTCGACAGGAGTTTTCCTCCAAAGCTACCAGATATAACAGTTAATGTGATGTGTGTGTGATGGTGGGGAGGGGCTTAATGTCTGGTTCTGGTCACACAGTCGCATGTGGATTAACGTTGTACCCGATTATGTTGCTCATTAGTGCATTCATGTACAATATACATTGTTTTACATTATTGAAACTTGTACATTCCGGTGACGTCGTTTTGTTAACAGGTCCCTTATTGTGTCGGTGTTCCCTCACACGAAGTCTTTATTTTGTTTTTAGTGTTTTTGTTAGGTTTCTTATGTTTTAATGTCAGATAGAATGAAAAAAAACATCAGTGAATACGAGGTATGAATGTAGTTTTCCGAAAAAAGGTATGTTGTGGTGAAAGTTTCAACTTTCTCTTTGTCAGTGCATTCGTGATCGCAGCTTAGATCGGCTCCTATGAGAACGACAGTGGTTTGACTGATCTAAAAATCGTATAAGAGCATCCGATTACCCTAAATCATTATTTATAAAACAGGTCAGAGCGTTAAGTTATGTGTATGTGAATAACGAAAAGTACTGTACATTATTACGAAAATGACAAACATCGACAAAATTATTAAAAAAGCAGTCAATTAATGACCACTTAAAATCAATGCAAGTTTGTAACGGCGTTGAATTAAATAGAGGAATGTACAGCACTTCTTTTCCAGTTTCTAAGAACGATGAACAAGTGTATCATTTTATTTCTACGAACACATACATTAATCGGATGATCTGGCCGTATTTACCGAAATCATGTTAATGTAGGCTTACGTTACCACATTAACCCACATGCAATTAACGTCAGACAAAAGAAGTTAAAAGTTAGTTAATAACTTAACATTACAAGGTAATGAAGTATAAAGGCACCAGCAGCGAAAGCTTCTTCATACGAGGAAGGGACTATTGTAAAGTGAATGGGGAGGGGGGACTCCTCCCTTAAGGGAAAGGAGGAACATCAATTGACGACAATAACAATCATCCGCGAGGAAAGTTCACAATTATAGGTAGCAGAGTACCATAATGGGAATACGCTACGGAAAAACAAGATTGGGTTTGGGTGAGAGAGTTAAATAGCAGAGCTGTGAAGACAACGCTAAGTTGGTGTTATTTTATTTGTTAAACGTTTTATTAACAATCAAGGATGACTTCCCATGCTTGTGATATGGATTCGTGATGGAGTAGCCATAAACGTTATTATAGAATTATATATGAATAGGAAGGCGACAGAACCCAAAACCTTATTTACTGCGGCGAACAACTAACTAAAGGTCAAATGTGAGGCAGTGTCAAGCGAAATGTTAGGAGGAAGAAGGTGTTTTATAATAAAGAGAACATAACAAAATATAGTCGCCTGCTTCGAACATACAGTGGGGGCAGCAATAAACAAATATGACCCCCTATATGTAGATCAGCACTAAAAACCATTTTCAGAACCTAAAAAAAAAACATCTGTCCGATTCTATTATGTGTAAAGTTTGAGAAATCTCAAGGTGTCTGGATTTTTGAAATGCTTTATTTAAATAGTGACATCGCCTGAAAAGATAAACATGTATTTCTAAATACACTCCCTATCATATATGGTACCTTTTTTTTTTATCAAATTAATAACTTCCAAATGGTGTAAATGAAGAGAAATTCGAATGTTTTGACACTCTTTTCAATACCATACGCATAACGCTGATAAATGTCAATAATTGTCTTTCGTGGATTTCATATATATAAATGGAGTATTTTCAGGGGAAGCAAAGGAATACTGTGCAAGATCACTCCACAGTACTTCCAGGACCAACCAGATTAGTCCAGTGGTAGTGGATTTTACAACTGACTTTTCAGTGACTTTGCCAGGATTTCTGATATGCTTCGAAACACTGGGTAAATCAAAATCTTTATTTTTTCTCGTGAAACAAAAATTCCGACATATGTCATTTAATCCAATAGTTAAGCAATACTTGGTAAATCTACACGTAAAACTGCTACTTCTTATACATAAAAATTACTTCTAATAATACACCAAAAATACTACCACGAATACACCAACAATCGTTACCATTAAAACACCAAGAACTACTTCCACAAATAAACAAAAAACTACTTCCACAAAAACAGAAACAACTACTACTACAACTTACACACCAACAACTACTAGCACTTACACAACTACAACAACTACCACAAATACACCAATAACTGCTACCACAAATAAACCAATAATTACTACCGCTAAAACATCAACAACTACTACCACTAAGGCACCAACAGCAACTAGTACTCATACACCAACAACTAATACACCAAAAACTACTACCACTAATACACCAAAATTACTTCCACAAATACACCACTAGCAAATACAACTAATACATCAACAACTACTACCACTAATGCATCAACAACAACTAGCACTTATACACCAACAACTAATACATCAACAGCTACTACCATCTACACAACTACTACCACAAATGCACCATTAACTTCTACCACTTACACACCATTAACTACTACCATAAATACACCAAAAACAACTACCACTTACACACTAATAACCTCTCCTTCTAATACACCTACGGCTAATACCACCTTTACAAAAACAAAATACAACTAATACGCCGACAACCTATACCAATAATACACCAACAACTGCTACCTTTTATACAAAAAAAACTACAACCACTTATACACGAACAGCTACTGCTTCTATTACTATTCTTACTACGTATACAACATCTACTGCACCTTATAAACCTACAGCAAATACACCAACATCTACTACAATTCGCTCAAAAGTATCTACTAGCGCTTACATAAGAACATTTACTATCATAGATACAAAGCCACTAATACTTCTACACCAACAGTTACAAACACTTTTTCTTCACCAACCGCTACAATCACTAATTCACCAATAACTATTACCACTAAGACACCAACAGCTACAACCCTTCACACACCAAATACTACTACCTTTAATAAACCAACATTTACTACCACATCTACACAAACAGCTAATACCACTTCTACAAAAACAACAGCTACCACATACACACCAATAACTACTATCATTTATACACAACCAACAACTATCACTTACACACCAACAGCTATTACCACTTACACACCGATAACTACTAACACTTATACTTACAAACTACTACCATTTACACATCACCAAACTACCACTTACATAACAACATCTACTACCACTTAAATACCAACATCCACTATTACATTTACACAAACAACTACTACCACCACTTATATACCAACAACAACTTATACACAAACAACTTCAACCACTTATACACAAATATCTACTGCAACTAAGACGCCAACAGCTATTATCCTTCAGTCACCAATAACTACTACCTTTTGGAAACCATCAGCTAATACTACTGCTTAAAAAAACCTTATCACACATACACCAACCGCTACTATTTCTACAACTTATCCACCAACTGCTGTTGCGTATACACAAATTACTAACAATTTAACCTATGACGTATTCCTTTCTGTGTTAATCATTTTTATCTCCCTTTTAACTGCTACAACAACGTCGACCTCTAGAATCCGGTGAGTACTGAATAATCATTTGGCGATTTATTTTTTAGGTCATCTGACCCGAAGGGTCCGTCGTCGTGCGCCGTGCGTAAACTTTTCACATTTCAAACATCTCAAATTCCACCAGTGGGATTCAACTCTTAACTTACCAGAAATGATCCTGAGATGGTCCTGACCAAGTGTTGTTATTTTTCAGGTCTGTCAGAAATCCAAGATGGCCGCCATGGCAGCCATCTTGAAACACACATTTTAAACTTCTTCTGCAGTTCCTCTGCTACCATTGAGCTGGAAATTGGTGAGGATGTTAAGGAAGGAGAGCCAACAAAGTGTTGTTATTTTTCGGCCTCATAAAAAGGTTGACATGGCAGCCACGGTGGCCATTTTGTAACATGATTGCGCAATCCTTGTTTTCCTGAACAACACCTATTTCAAACTTTCAAACTGTTATTTTCCGGGTTGATCCAAATTCAAATATGGCCACCAGGGCCAACATTGCAACTATACCTTCTACAGAGAATGCATACTACAAAAGTATAAGGGTGTTTTACTTTGAGTCAGATGACCGTTAAGACCCTTGGGCCTCTTGTTTAAATTATCAATTCCTTTAAGGAAAACGATGATATCAATTGAAAATAGCAATTCATCCGATGTTTAGTCTGGGGAGTTAGGTCTTCTGATACTATGGGTAGTGTGCTACATAAGTGCGACATTGTTAGTACGATTACTTAAAATCATGAGGATTTTCGATAATTTTCACTCGTGCTTCGCATTTGTGAAAGTATCGATATTTTTTCATACTCGTGAAATGTATGTTATATTTAACGGAACCCTTTCAATATTCTCTATATATTACATTGTATTGTGATGGTGAGGGTATATACTGTCTGACGCTTGTATATACATGTTTATCCCATAACTACGCTTGTTTCACAACTGAAATGGCACGTGATAAAATTCGTAGCAGTGTGTTATTGTTTTTGTTTACACACCGCAGTGTGTAACCACTTTCTAAGCCTCCGATTGGTCATTTGTGACCTACAACAAATCTGATTGGCTAACCTCTGGCCTTTTGCAACGGACTATTTTTTTTACTCTCATTTTGTTGTCGTCTGTCTTCAAAACATCAGCATGGACGCGTTTTGTGGATTTTTCGGTGCTCAACATTAGCATAACTGGGTGAGAGGGGTCTCCTCATGGAAATGTCGATTTGGGTTTTGAGTCGTAAGAAATATAATTGGATGATGGTAAATTAGACGACGCACGGAAGCGAGATATTGCATCGCTAATAGGTCTACAGTAGCGAACCAAAACTTCCCCTCCCCCCCCCCCCCCCCCCCTTGATAATGATTATATATTGCAGTGGACCCCGATAGCCATGTATGAATTATCAAAACAATGAACAAATGTAATACAAAATGGTTAAATCGCTGTCTCTAATCGTAGTCATTTGAATGGAACGGTCGCAGCATCTTAACGTTAACTGTTCGCAGCTTCCCTTTCAGTTGGGTGTCATTCGGTACGGTATTGTACCAGCAGAAAAAAAATCAACGAATAAACACTTTCTTATCATTCCACTTACCTTTATTACGAATATATTTATCCCAAACACAAAAATGTAAAAACCATCTTGGAACATTAGTCTCGTGTCAGTAAACTGACAAGATTTCGTGTAAACACACTGACAAACGTAGACTACATAGACATATATTGCTCAACGCTCCAGCTCGGTTTCCGAAATATTTGTTGAAATACACGATATCTAGAATGAATAAATCTCAGAATGAACATTTAACATCACAATAACCAGTAACCAGTAACCAGTACCTACGAAATCCAGGAAAGGACCGATAATTGAATCTGACAATGATTAGACTTCGCGATGACTGTGTCGTCTTCGAATATTTCAAGCGGAGTTATTTAAAGAAGTTACCTATTAATGAATTACACAAACACAAGGACTTTCAAACTAATATTTCGTTTGTAAAATTATATCGTTTACAAATATAGTACAGAAGATATGAGTCGTGCATCTAAAACAGATGTTAAGCTTTCGTTCATAACGACCTATATTTTGTGCGATAGTGATTTGGTTCACGGAATTTAGTTGCTACGTTGGGAGAATTTGAACATGACTGGCTTACATTTGTAATTAAAGAAGTTATGGGATAAACATGTTCCCCTACACGTGATGATTGTTTATCATTTTTATCCAATTTTCGTGTCTTTTCAAAATTAAAAAATTAACTAGCTCGAGTTGGATAAAAATGATAAACAATCTCCACTCGTTGGGGAACCTCTCTATATACATGTATTATACTGTATTGTGATGGTGTGGGTATATACTGCCTGACGTTTGTGTATATATATGTATTATACTGTATTGTGATGGTGAGGGTATATACTGGCTGACGTTTGTGTATATATATGTATTATACTGTATTGTGATGGTGTGGGTATATACTGCCTGATGTTTGTGTATATATATGTATTATACTGTATTGTGATGGTGAGGGTATATACTGCCTGACGTTTGTGTATATGTATGTATTATACTGTATTGTGATGGTGAGGGTATATACTGCCTTGTGATTGTATATATATATATATATATAATACTTTATTCTGATGGTGTTGGTATATACCGCCTGATGTTTATCTATCTATATATATATTAAACTGTATTGTGAGTACTGAAAAGAAATGGGCTAATTTTCGGTGTAATATGTGAAGATTTGATATTTTTGTTATCATGCGTTTTGTATTTTAAATCTAATATATTTAAAACGAAAAGATTTATTGGGATTGTATTATTTAAACAAATGATGATATTTTTTATTTATTTTGTTCCGATTACCTATATATAATTCTGTACTACTTTTTGATTCATTTAATGTTTGTATAACCTTTTTTTATGTTTTGTTAGATAACGACGATGTGATTATTGACACCGTTTTCCCACTGGCAGCGGTCTTCGTCGCCTTTAGCTTGCTTTTTCACTTTTTTGATACTTTTCCTATGTAAAACAATTGACACTTTTGTCTTTCAATAAATCTGTCCTGTTTACGGGTTTTCTGTTGTCATATGATATAAAATTAATATCATTTACAGAACATTTTTTCTCTCACCTTGGACATGGATATCCGAAGTTTTACGTTGGTGAGATTTCCTTATCTCACCCTACGGAAAAGACAAGCTACATGTATTTTTTTAGGTTCACAACAATTACATTTCGTCAAGTACACAATACCATGACGTCACAGCGGCAATACAGTGACGTCACATCGACAATTATATCACTTCACGTAAACATTTCCTTGCGTTGATTTAACGTCCAGTGAAAGAGGAGGGAAAAACAAATCATCCTCATAGAAGTGACAAGGGGATATCTCTACCCGAGGAGGAAATTATTAATTTGCCTAACACGAGGCTTTAGGGTTTGGAAATCTTAATCATCGGGGTAAAATACTTTAGACGTCAAATACTCCGCAAGCCTCGTGTTTGGCAAATTAAGAATCCCCTCCCTCGGGTTTAGATTCCCAAGGGGTGAAATATTATATTTGTCTACAATGGCCACTCAAGGATCAAGAATAAAGAACGAGAAGACATAACAAGTAACTGTTATAATACTATATACAATAGGATCATATTGTCATTATCTTAAGAATGGCTAGCTGGCCTACTATAAATCTCGCCTTTCCCCCTCAAAAAGTCAATATATTTGTTTAAGAGTTTGATTCTCACCAGGATAATAAACCCAACCAGGTTTCGATCGATAGAAAACTGTAGAAAAGGATATTTAAAGTCTACAGATAACCAAAGGGCACAAGCGTCGGAAAAAAATGTCGAGTCTCATTTTATATCATGACTATAATGCATCCCCAGTTTCAGAGAAATCTCGAAAAATACAGTAGATCTCAGATCGCTAGACACAAATAAATATTCAAAAAAGCAAAGGGAAGTAACTTTTGAAAAATTATCGAATCAAAGTTCTAGCTGTGCAAATACAACATATAATTATAAAACCTACGAAGTTTCTAATAAATCGGTCAAAAAATGCTGAAGATCACCTGACAAAAATCAAATACTCAAAAGGAACAAAAGGTCTGTGCGTTACTAATGTACCACCCGACTACGCCTTAATTGACTAATTCGGATAAGTGTAATGTTTTATTTTATACCAATTTATCTCTCTTTTATCTTTGTAAATTAAACACAGATGTTTCGAACACTTCATTCTGATAATGAATATATCTTAGGATCCCTCCCTTCAGATAAAATATAACCCCTCCCTTTAGATAAAATATAACCCATGACATCGCGATCCTTACGGACAACAACTTGTTGGTTTGCCTGGCCATTAGTATCAACTAGGCTAACACAATACAAATATTTACCATCTTAAATCCGTTTTGGTCGATTTTGAATCCAAACTGAAGATAACTTCATACGTATAGAGTGTTAATAACTTCCAGTTATTGAAAGTGTTGTTGCTGTTTTCATTTTGAAGAGTTAAAAATAATCTGAAATATTCTTATAACATTGGATGTGCCGACACCAGGAATCAGTGTGTATTTATTAATGACTTGCAAATGAAACATTGATTGGTTTCTAACAAGTAAATGTAAGCATTTTTCCAGAAGTCTTATTTTCAGTTGAAATTTTATGTTACCACAAATGGACAGCGGCGTACATAATTTACAACAAACATTTAAACAGTTTTAGTGTCAGCTTGAATTGTTTGAATAAATTATTTATGATCCTGGAAAAGTGCATCCTTCCTTTTTCAAATAATGTCATTATATCAAATAATGGAATGATAGTGCTTCATGATTTGCCGATAAAACATGACATTGCAAAATGATGTCATTTGTTGACGTTATACGTTAAAACATGCATATTGTGTATGAGATACAATTCTAACGGATGTTCCATTTTACCAAAATTGTAATTTATTTTATCATTCTCTATAACTAACCTCATTTGCGGTGGGGTATGAGTTTGCCCCCGGACGACAGTTCTTGTTGAAAAGTAGTATGTATCTTTTTACATAATAGAGCGTTAAATTTACCCCAACAGCATGCTATTGTTATCATTAACATAATCAATAACATTTTATTCATTCATCAGTATTGATATTTAATAAGCCAATAAAATTCGTCCAAACCATAAAGACTAGTCTAAGCACAAATGTTCAGCAACATTTTACATTTGTCTACACAGTGTCCTGTACAGCTTTATTGATATGGATTTACCTGTTCTCGTGTGGCTGCTTCACTGTCTCCTTCAAGGTAAATTGAAAATATGCCTGCCACTTTTGCGAATTTTTCTATAAACAGTAGACATGAAAACAAAATCTTAATTTGGTTTGATAACCTCAACTTATTAAGTTCTATGACATACGACATTCAATATTCAGAATTTGAATGTTTTGCCAGCGCAACGCAATACACTGCATTCAACATAAATACAGGTGTGAAAGCACGACATATGACATTCAACATTCAGACTTTGAATGCTACACAGGGAGACACGACATATGACAATCAACATAAAGGGTTAGAATGCTGTACCAATGTGACATATGACATTCGACATAGGGCATACAGCATTCAGAATTTGAAATTTGTGCCAGCGAATTTCACTATTGCGACAACGTGACTTATGACAAACGTCATTCAAAACAATGGCATTATATCTAAGTATGAAATGATACCGAAAAACGTTTTTTTCTCAAAATGTGTAGGCATGAGAGATTCACAGTCGGCCCGATATTATTAACACACAAGTGAACATGTATTCTTCTGTATTATGTTAAAATGTAATAATGGTATTACCTCTACTAATGAAATGATTCCGAAAAACATTTTTCTCCAAATGTATGCATGAGCGATTCACAATAGGCCCGATATTGTTATATATTTCTTTGTTTGACCATACCGTAATTCTTTGTGCAATACCCCCCCCCCCCCCCCCCCCACCCCCCCCCCCCCCCACCCCTCCCAGCATAATCCATACTTGTGGGTGAAGTGCCTAGCCTATACCAGAATAGGATTATTCATGTTACAATCAAAATCCAAGATAATTGTGGCATTTAAAAAAAATATTTTAATGAGTTAGAATATATCGCTTTTTAAATTGGTATTCAAACGTAATTAGTATGCTTATTACCCCGAAATTATCTGCTTGCAAATGCATACAAAGGCATGATCATATTTAGCACAACAAAGCTAAATATGTTTTTCAGCTTAAATATTTTTTTTAGCCGTTGGATATACACAATACTTTACGCGACCGTCTAGACGGACGTACAAAAAAACCCGACAAGGATTAGAAGGAATTCCGGAACGATAATATAACACAAAAACATTCATAATTTCACGATTGCGCCAACGTGACTTATGACAAACGTCATTCAAAATTCAGTAATGAATGCTGTGCTAGCGCGATATTCAGCATACAGTTTTTTAATGTTGAAATACAACCTACCTAGCGTAGGTGGAGAATTTTGATACTTTTTGGGAATTGCTGTGCAAAAGCATTCCATCTATATTTTAGACGGGAAACGGCGCTCTGCTTTCCGTTAAACGATAGTATGCTGGTGCGTCAAAAGTCGTTATCTAGGTTTTCTGCAATTATGTGGGAAAAAAATCTGCTTTAAATGCTGGAATACCAGGTAACTCGCCTGATAGGTAATTTGTTACAAAACAATCCATCCGGCCCAATAGTCAATTATTTTAACACCAATTTCGGTGGTCTGTAAAGCATACCATGTTACTTTCGGCAAGGACACTCGCCTGAATGAAAACTTTTCGCTGATACACACAAAAACCCATAAAACCTGATATTCATGCGGGGATACTCTCACGCTTTTCTATTGTTGAAAAATAATTCCTTGGTTTGTAAAACATTAGGTTCCTGTTGTGCAAGCACACTCGCCTATAGTATTCTGTTTGTGCATAAAACGTGTCATATATGTCTTTTGACGAGGAGACCAAATTTACATTATTACATTTAGTACTACATGTAATATTTCCCTGTGTATTAAAATACTGTTACAAACTTTATACCTATATAATATACGGTCCATATCATAGAGTATTATAGTATCAAGAGATATATTACAAATACACACACATATATATATATATTAACTAAGGGATGGGACTTCGTTCCCGGTTTATTATACTATGATAGTCAATTGGAAGTATCATTCTCTGGCTAAGTGTTAGGATTGAAGTGTATTTTTAAATGGTTGTTGGATGCAATCGCTTCTTTAAGACAACCTGTCGATCACTTAAGACATGGAAGTGTAGGAAAGGAAATATGAAATATATACGTCACTCTATTGTGATATCTTAGAGTCATGGTATTTGACGCATTGTGACGTCATCAAAAATAAAAGAAATATGCAAGGGAAAAGTTCAAGAAATATTAGCAATTATATTGTGACCTTTGACCTTGAGGTCAAGATCACAATGACCTACAGCAATGTACTGCATATTATCTGTAAAGGATGCAAATATGCTTCAGTTTCATCGTCACATCTTCAAAAGCGTCGACAGTTATATCCCCGACAAGAAATTATTGGAAAATGTGCACTTATTTGATCTTTGACCTTGATGTCAAATGACCTAAGATATAGGCTTTCCCTAGAAAACCTTTCCTCATTTTGACCATTATCACCGCCTCTTTGAATACTGAGAGAACGTAAAACATAGATTACTGGTTTCCATTGCCGAAAGGTGCTGTCTAAGTATATTGGCGAATCAATATAACTTCAATACACGCTGCGCCTAATTAAACTAGAAAACAACAATATCAGAGAAAAATAAACAATAATCAATACCTTTTGTTTCAGTTTGGGCAAGTTTATGTCCGAACGAAAACTGGATCCCGTACAAGATGGAGTGTTACCTTTTCATGACTGCAAGGAGAAATTGGTTCCAAGCCAGGGTAAATATATATGATGTTAATATATTCCACAGAATACTAACTCTCCCTTTAAGCAATATGTATATGCTAAGCTGTATTACAGTTATATAGAGGATCTTACACCAAAAGCTTTGTCATAGTGAAATTAGTAATCGAGTTAGATAACTAGATATGTCACTCGCCTTAAAAATAATGGCATATCAAATTATTGAGCGAGCTAAGACAATTTCATATGACATAGTCACGAGTATATTATTATATTTATCACAGTGTAACTAATATTCATCTAAATATAAGCAAACACTTTCAATTTCCGTTTCGATGTCAGGCTTTATTTAAAGATCTATTGAAAGAGATAATGCTTCACGCAATTATGAATTTGAGTTTTTGATTCATGAATTTAATGATCTGTTGACACAGAGATCATTACGACTACAAAGGTAAAGACAAAATTTGCATTGTGCTGAATTCACTGGGCCATATAACATATTATTGTATCATGTATCATAAAACAAGTTCATTACTAATGTAAGCAAGTGAAAATGGTAATTTCAAGTTTTTACAGTGAAAATATAATGGAAATAGTTGGATGCCGTAGATCGTGAGTTCGAGGCCCGGTCAGGGCACGAGACAAAAAGTTGTCTTCCTTCGTCGTTTGTGTTTCTAAGCTATATATCTATTTATTAGCACAATGTATCATATACACTCTGTGTTGGTGATCCGAAGATAGAGATTTGAATTTCGTGTCGTAGTTGTACCGAGAGAAATATATACAGTATAATATATGTACAATTCGTATACATGTATGTAAATACATTGCGATCCAGGTATTCTATATCACCTTATAGACGACTTCCACAATGATCATGTCAGGGTATCGGGCCGACCATCACTGCGCCATTGAAACGTTCATTTTTAAGAACGACGATGTGGCGCAGCGGTATAGGCTGCGGGTATTTCTGGCTAGGCGATTGGGTGCAGTAGATCGTGAGTTCGAGGCACGGACAGGACACGAGTCAAAAAGTTGTCTTCCTTCGTCATTTGTGTTTCTAAGCTATATATGTATTTATTAGCAAATACACTCTGTGTTGGTGATCCGAAGATAAAGATTTGAATTTCCTGTCGTAGTTGTACCGAGAGAAATATGTGGAAATATTTGATATATATGCAAGTGTTTATTTTAGTATACTTTTCTTCTTTATAACAAAAAACAAACAATGAATTTGGATTTAAATGACCGCAGCCTCATTTAATATGAAACGTATACAACCTCAGAATATGGCGAGCAGGCTTATCAATTTATGAATTTAGTATGACAATGGCCGCAGCCAAAACTTAGTATTACAAGTGCATGCAAAGGCAAGGACCCATGCTAAATGTCTACCCGCAGGTACCCGGACATAAAGCCCCTTGCCCTCTGACCTAGCAGATTTTGCCTGCACTTGTAAAAATCCGAAACCACCTCTCGCAAGAGGAACCAACATCTCCAGCCTGGAGAAAACCATAATCCTGCCTTTAGCTCCCAGGATATCACGTGGCAAGCATTACAAGATCAGGATTATTATATTTAGACTTAGCACTGGCCTGCCAGAAACTCCTAGGATACCTCCTTAGCAAGATTTAGTCCCCCAGGGTAAACCATAGCAAGACTATTGGCCGACCAGAGCACAGTCTAGTATAATTAATACCACCAGAATTAAATAATATGACACAAACAATTATAATTATATGCCTGCCCGCCATATCCTGCCCTGAAATAAAGACTGCAGCATAAAAGTATAGCACTCGCGTAGTCGCGATCATAGTCCAATACACAGTATTACAAAAACGCTGACCCGCGTTCCAGTCCTTATGCCGTAATGTAATTGCCTCCCTTCATCAAAATTCAAAGTCACTCAAGATACATAGAACTCATATGGTTGATGATTGGACCCAATTCACAGAAAATGTTGTTACACTCAAGTCCCATCCACTTGCTGATTTTCCACAATAATCAGGTACTGAAAGAGATAAACTCGACAGCAGAAAAGTGGTAATATAACACAAAAGTGTTCAACTTTCAAATGCATTAAGGTAGACCGACCCTTCGGGTTTCCTCTGATAGATCTCCTTAATTTTATTTTTATTTCAATGTTAATTATGCTCTTATCACGGAAAGCACATAAAAAACATATGTCACCACGTTCGTTTTACTACCAGGGCCACATAAAGATACGTATTAATTAATAGCTGAACCATATTTTTAAGGATTTTGGTAGATTTTATCTTTCCCCGATAATATTCACCTCAAGCATAAAAAGGAGTTTATATCCTATTTATATCATCAGTATGAGCAATATCATTCATAATTATCAAAAAAAGAGAAGATTCTTTGGGTGGTTAACAAAATATGGCTATTTTTATACGAAAAACCTGTTATTTTTAGTGAAAAATTGATTTAAAAAAATACACGTTTATTCTTTTCCTGAAAAAATGAACAGAAAAATTACCCCCTTTTTTTTGCTTAATTAAAAATTTCATATGTATGCTTTAAGAGAAAAAAATAAAAATAACACCTCACCATATTACTTTTGACACTATGGCCGTTTACTTTGCTGGTACCCCAAAACTTTTGCTTCAAGTATGGCTCAAATTACCAAATTAGAGCAGTTATTTTGGA
Organism: Pecten maximus; assembly: GCF_902652985.1. NCBI lineage: Eukaryota > Metazoa > Mollusca > Bivalvia > Pectinida > Pectinidae > Pecten > Pecten maximus. Next base: position 19,711,666 of record NC_047031.1, on the reverse strand, counting down.
ATCTGAGATTGATGAATTTTTTTGTTAAATCTTTACCATTTTCTTTCATAAATTATATTGTAATCTATGTTACTGGTGCTTTCTTTTTTTCTAAAAGAATTTTATTTGTTTGATTTCCCAAACGCAATTAACATTTTCCGGATATTTTCCTCTTTTCCGGATGAAAATTAGAACATTACACTAACGGTCCTTCAGACGCTTTCTTCTAATACGCCATGTCAAACGAAGCGTATCGGTGATACAGAATGCCAGAATATGCACAATATGAGCTTCATTTGCAGCGCTAAACAAGGTTGCTCGAGTGTCGAGCGTTCCAACCTATGCGATAATGTAATTTGAATTAAGGCAAAGCCTTAGAAGAGCGCAGCCTATGACAGTAATCACTCACCGTAACATGTATATGTAGCGGGGGATGTTATCATGTATGTACTGACAGGTTAAGCTGACAGGGTTGAGCTTAACGATAACTATATGTCATGCCTATATGTCGTGTCTGTACTATGTGTACCTGTGTCACCTTGACCTTTGCTAGTCCTCTGTTCACGTGTGCTGTCTCTGGTCGATGTTTTTGTCGTGCATTGTTCGTAGTCGCTTGCTTTTTCGTCAGTGTCTGTCGTGCCTGTGTATCCTCTGTCGTGATTGGTCCTTATAGTTTTGTATTGTTAGAAAGTGGGATAAATTTAGGGTGGTGTATCGTATACTGGGCAGTCTGATGGATTAATTTCCTGTGTGCTGTCACGTCTTTCTCGCTAGTACTAATGTAACGTTAGGGTATGTAGGGTCTTGGGTGGGTAGTACTAGTCTTGACTTTAAACATATTTTATTGTCTAAACAAGAACAATAGGATTAGGCACAAGTTATTACAACTTATGAAGCCTTCTCCACTCAACATGTTAATATTTACAAGTAATGACATAGGTATAATATATAGTAAATCATGTAACATTTAGGAGGAAAAATTGATAATTTAACATACAATGTACATTTACATAATAAAGAGATACAAGTATATATATTCAAAATCTTCTGCTGGACTTTATGAAAGACTGCACATATCCAAATACATAACTATTCACTTCCAAAGCCAAGTTTTCATTACCATATAATAACAAATTTAAATTTACATGTATATTTAAATCATTAAAATATTGGAACATTTCAGCACGAGCAGTAGCATATATTGGACATTCAAAAAAGAAATGATGCGCATTTTCACAAATGTTACCTCAGTTTACACAAATAGAGTCCTCTGCCAAATTTACACGAAAGTATTAGTCGGGATGTTGGGTTTAGTTAGGTCGTACAGGTATGGGGGTGGTTTTAGGTTAGCATGTTTATTATATAGCTAGGCCTATGCTGCTGTCCGTTTATATGTAATTTCATGTTGTAAATGTTTATGTCATCGTTAATAAAGTGTTAATTGTAGTTCAAGGCGTTTGTTTTCTCTCTATACGACAGATACAAGTTACCCATCGAACCTGGGTTGTTGGTCCACAAGGGCGAGTCGGGTGCAGTTTAACGTACGCTCCTGTTACATATATACTACCACATTTTCAGATTTTAGACTTTTTTTTTAGGGGGGGGGGGGGGGGGGGGGGGTTTAATTTAAAAGAATGACACAAAAAAATGCTACAACACATTGTAACATAACTATGTATTACATCTAAACATCTATACATGAAAGTATATATGAAAATTCCTTAGACAGTATGTCTACAGAAAATTGAAATCCCATAGCCCAAGTCATTTTCCCACAGACCCATTTTGTAAACATATTGTTGAAAAGTAGCATTACTGTCACGCAAACGCTTGCATCATCCAGTAATAACACGCTATTATGGGTTAAAAAAAAACTATTTTAAGCTCGGATTTCATATCATCATTTGTCAGAAAATATTGGAATGTTGTTTACATGAATTGTAATGTATGTCAGGACTCAAACTTTTCATAGCCATTGGGGCCAACACTGAGAAATTTTACATAGACCGACCAGGTTTTCTATAGCCTCTGGCCATCGGACCACCTTTACTTTCGAACACGGCAAGTTGAGTGACAGACTTGTTTATTGTTTGTCCTGATGTGAATTTCATTGTCTTTACTTTGCATTGTTGGATTCCAAATGATCGTGCACTTAATAATGGCATCAGTATTCTACTGCCATATTTCTTTGCTACTAACAACGTAAAAGGGCAGACGATACAACAATATTTTCATATATATAACAGGAAAGCCGCCACAAGGGGTTAAACCCGCGACCCTCTGCTTACTGCTCCGTCGCTCTACCGACTGACTTAATGGAAATTCCCCCACCTGAAATCACTATGTACCCTATTTACAATTAAAACCTGCGTCACTATTCCTCACTTTTCAAACGTGTTCGCCCCGAACACACATTGACCCAGGTTTTATCCCCAACGAAGCCTCTCATTTTCATATAGCTTGCACTTGGAGTGGTCAACCGATGTAACAGAAAAGCAAGTAGTGTGCCTCCACCGTCATCGAACCGCGACCCCAGGCTTTACTCACCGGGTTCAATCGTACTGACCGGACGCCGGTGCTTACACCTGGGCATCGATGAATTTTACACCCGGACAACGATAATTTCGATAGAAAATGAACGCCGAAGACGGGATCGGAAGAACGGTTGGGATATTTTTTCTCTTTTTTGATGTGATAATGATGTCCTTCAAGGAAAATAACCCGACCACGGAACAAAATGATAAATTGGCTATAACTTGCAAGGATAACTGACAGGAAAAACACCTCTCATTTTCTGCTAATTCGCCCACATTGTAGGCGGGTATGACCAAATTATGCCGCAATCCACGAATTATGCAACATATACAGCAAAATCCGCGATCGAAATGACTGTAAATCTCACAGTTTATCGGAATTATATATTTTGACATCATCAAGTCTTATTGGATTGATTGGTAATAGTTAAATAGGAAAATTAAACATTTCCGTATTTTACACCTGTGGCAACGAAGACGCTCTTGAGCTTTACACCCGGGCGCCGCAATTTGCTGACATGGTAGTGATGTAGAAATTAACAGAGTTGGCGTTTTGATGGTTTTTGTTTATGTATTTCTTGCAATTTATGCAACTCGTTACAATTCATTAACGGACATGCCTCTTTAAAGGGTCCGAATTTGTGCTTGTCAATCCGTCATCCGTTTTTGTTGTGATCTATTTATAAAACTGCTCGAACCTGGTAGAGAGCTCCCCATGGAGTGAAATCTCCAGCCTAGACGGATCACAAGAAACGTGTTTTATAGGCCTACAGTTAATTAAATACAATATTTATAATATATCCAGAATATGAGTAAAAAGGCACTTAACATCTACATCAATTTCACGGGTTTTAGGTTTTTGAAAAATTGTCGAATGTCAACGTAAATTTCGTGAGAGTTTATATAGATCTTTTATACCATCAATGCATGTTGCAAGTTTTGTGTTTACGTCCCATGCGTTTCCTCCTTTTTCTGATCTGTGTCTAGCCGCGGTTGGAATATGGTTGACTACCTCGTATTCTGAATAACAATATATCACATGTAAAGTGCGCAAGGCCGAACTTACGTTCCCCTAACAATATACAATCTGACAGATGGAGTACATGTATACTGAAGTAATTGTTGGTTGCCGCAAAGTGCATGTACTTTTTAGAGCATCGGCCAAAGTCCCCAACTCCACTATGCGTCGGCCCGTGCGCCATGAAGTGTCCTCTTGTTCTACATTGCCATAAATTGGAGATGTGCTAACCTCTTCCTGACTTGATATAAATTGTCTCCGCCGAGATTGTAACTAAAGTTATATGGTCGTCACACATTGGCACATTATGTGATACATCGGCGCTGTCCTTGTTTTCAATGGACCATCTTTAATTTATGTTCTCACTTCATTGAAAGCATAAGCCTTACCTAGTCTTTTAGTTTTACAAAACTGACCCCTTTACCTCTTGACCGCATCGTGCTGTAGGCCTAAACATTTATCTCCCAGCTGACTTGAAAATTAAACCAGATGTAACTATTCGTGAATATAATCAAGGGCCCGGATCGCCGGACGCCGGATCGCCGGAATCATGTCTGTGACGTCACAGAAGGGTCGGTCTACCTTAAGTAATAATTAAATATCAACTTTGAATGTATGCGTATAACTTTGTATCTGTACATCAGCCACAGATACGTATACACCGTCAGCGGTAAACACGTGTACTAATACAACATAAGAGACCTTGTTTTAAATACATGTAACCTTACTTTAAAATTGAAATACTGAATTATTTGAAATAGGGCGGTGTGAAAGGGGTGGATGGTGGGGGAAATTTAATACTAAAAACCGGTTGTTATAAGAGTGCTGCTCATGAACGTGTCAAGTGCTACGAGATCTACTGAGAACTGATCAGCTTCATGCAGGATACTCCCGATATACCTTTACATGACAAATGATTAATTAAACAATTATCAGATGCAATAGGCATGAAGCTAATTTGTGCCTCCCTTATCCCGGAGGGGTCATCAGTTAACCTTATCTGACATATACAAACGGCCACCGAGACCGGTGCCCTGACAGCTATAAAATTTATATCCCCCTGCACTGCCTAATGGCAAGACCCTCTGTAATTGAGAGATAACTGAAAAGCCATTAAATTAACCTTTGATATCCGGGTCATTATTTCACTCTTAACACTCGCCCTTTACTCAAATCTATTGATCGAAGATCCAAAATAAATTTGTTTAATTATATATTATTAATTAAACTGTATTATTATAGAATTCTTGCTCCGCTCAAAATGCCCACCTGGTTAGGATTGACAATGCTGACATCAACGAATTTCTTTTGCAACAAATGAATGAAAAAGGTTAGTCTTTATCATGCATTCAGGTATACATGAAAATGGCGGAATGTTTTAATTTAGTTTTGATTTGGTTTTTTTCTTCTTGTTTTAGGTTTCGTTTTGGTGTTCCCCTAGATAAAGGAAAAGTTTATGATTATATCATTTTAAGGATTTTGTTTTAAAATCTTGGTTTATATTTATTGCCCTTAAACATCATATGATTCAACACTTTTTAAAACTTGTCTATTACTTATTCTTGTTAAATGTCCAAACTTCAGAGTTTCATGAATGGAATAAAATTTATGATTAATGTTGCAAAGACTTTGAAACGCTACTTGTCATGAACAGCTCAGTTCTGTAAAGATTCTGATTAAACTAGACTATTTTAATGCCCTAGGTATCTTTTCCATATGGACCGGGGCCAATGATCTAGACAACGAGGGGTCGTTTATTTGGGAGGACAATGGCGTCTCTGTCAATTACACGGACTGGTGGATGACCAATCCTGATAACTTCGGCAATGAAGACTGCGTAGCCTGTAGAATTCATAATAGGTGGAACGATGTCCTATGTATTATGGACATCCAGATTGTTTGTCAGGTAGATAATAGATACTATTTGACAGAGATACACCATTAAAAAATACGGCCAACAAAACCACAAACTTGCATGCACACGTAAAACATTGTCCAATACTCAATACCTGTTAAATTGTGAATCAGATAAATTGCACGCACATAATTATTGATCACCACGATTTTGTTCTGGCATATTCTATTGAAATGTAAAGCGTTATCATGGTAACGCTTTCTCATATAAAAATTCTGTTCTGGTTCCTATGACGACAGGGAACTCTTTAAAAAGAATCGTTATTTGGCGTAACAAAGAATAAAACTTTGTCTAAAAACCAGTTTTAAAGTTGTGCATAAATCACTTTTAGTCAAAGAACACAATAAACTTATGTGTCAATAGTTGATGCCAGTTATTTTTTTATTTTCTGTAAAATACAAATCATCTGTGCTTCCTTTTTTCTATTATGTTTTATTACTTTAATGTGTTCTATTCATAAATGTTACGCTACGTGTGTTTCAGAACTGTATGCAGTTTTTTTCCATTTCATTTACTTCCTTGTTGTGAAAGAGTAAATCAAACTACATGCTCATAAATGAAATAATACTAATAAATGCAGTCACATTAAAAAACTTTTGAGTCTTCATTCTTATATTTATAATAATAATGTATTTATAATGTAACAAACCTGTGCGGTAATGGTCACTGAAACAAAAGCTAATTTAAATCAAGATATTTCTATTCTACTATTTTATTGAGACTTACTTTTAAAATATTTTTTCAATAAGTTTCATTTATTTTTGAACAGGTCTATCGAAAGCGCAATAACAGTAACAGCGACCAGGAGGAGTCTACAACATGTAAGTATAATGGAATAAAAAGATTCCCTTCAGGTGCAATATAACTTAATTCGCTGGTGCCTATTAGAAGGATGGTGTGAGTTTTAGCGGAGGAGACATTGCGAGGGTTATTGCAGGCTGTTATCCGTATGTCTAATAAACACCACCGAAAACAAAATAAAAAGCGTTGAAATAATGGCCATGCATCTGACCGAAAGTTACATACAAAATATGGAGACAAAGTCTTATGGAATATCCTCGGGATGTTTTTCACACTCAAAAGCTTAAATTAGAAGCCGACAACTTGAAAGGTTGGATATATTTTATATTATGTTTTTTTTTTTTTTTTTTTTATGAAAACACATATCAACCTATTCTTATTTTCAATCGATCTTAGTTACTATTTTAATGGCGATGAGGCATATCTAAGATACAGGAAAAATAATTAAATTAATCAAGTTAATAACATTTAAAATAATAACAAATCAAATCCTAATACCACTACCGATAAAAAACATTCAAATATAGTTACATTAAATTGAAATGTATTAGCTATCATATAGGTATTTTTTCTCATGTATATTTATATTGATCATATATCTAGTTGTTACAACAAACAATACATATATCCAAATCCCCTATAAACGATATAATAGATAATTAGAAAATGACATTAAAGTATTAGTTAGTAAGTGATATGCATAAATACTCTTAAATGATTTGTCCATGATTGCTGTATAAAGCATTATATATCACCTTCTAATTAACGTTTGAATTTATCCTTTTTTCTTCACATTGTAGGTGTACATATCGATTTCCTCTATTCTTTATAATATGATAAATATAATTTACTCGAGGAAATTCTAGGAATAGTCTCCCTTTGCTTTCAGTAATTAATTCATTTAAAAGTGTTTCAAAGTGTCTTTTGAAAACCCTTTTTCGGTATGGGACATTCTTCCGACAGCATATGTATAACAAAGGAACAGAGAATGAAATATCCAAATGCAGCAGTGTTAAAAGTGATTTTGTTCAAATTATGTGTGACATTGTTCGATTTATTCACTCTTTTCCAGTGGTACACACGACCAACTCCAGTGACGTGGTACACACGACCAATTCCAGTGACGTGGTACACACGACCAACTCCAGTGCCGTGGTGCATACAACACACTTCCTAGACGCGGAGCACACCTCTAGATCAGGCAACGATGGACACGAAACTACCCCGAATGAAAAGAAGTGTCTTTTCTGTAGGTACAATAAGACACATTTGACAAACGTTCAAAAGCAACAGATCATCGATCAGTTAAAAGGGGAACTCTTGGTTTCAAAAACAAACACGTCCGCTAGTCGACGTAAACTCATCAGCGTGTATGACTCCAGACCCAGCAGCGTCGCCATAGGAGGTCTGGGGTGTGTCTTACTTGCTGTGATCCTAGGCTGTATCGTTGTACCCGATGTAATCAACCTCGGGAGGTTCCTCTACAAGACTGGTTCAAGACGGAAACCTGACATGTGTTAGACAGAAACTGGTGTATGATCATGTAGATATGTAACTGTTGTTTTGTATATCATTTATAAGTGTACACGTCACAGGGGCGCTATACAAGTGTATATTTATCAAATAGAAGACAACTCAAACAAATAACATCAAACAAAAATTACACATTTTATGTTGGTTTTATTTTTTTGCTAACTGTTATGATTATGTGGCAAATGATGGCAAATGACTTCAACCACGCTAGCTAATGAAGTTGGGGAGAAAACTGGGAGCAGACCCCCCCCCCCCCCAAAAAAAAAAAAATCATAGCATATACTAACCAATACTATTTGATATCTTTGAAATCAAATTTTAAGTCAAAGTTCGAAAAACATGTTGCAGCAATCTGTTTTGCAGGAGAAACTCAGCCACCTCATGGTCTCTGGTCGAAGTCTTGACGTTTCCTTAGTGAACCCTGCGAACATACAATGGAAAAAACACACAGCAGACCCAGATTTCCATCTAAATTGGGAGGGTGGGAGGGCATTTGAATCTCACAGGCTAGCAATGGCTACCAATATCAGGAACTGCCAAGGGCGATAACTCTAATTTCAAATATGGAAATAAACTACCAAACCAAGGGAAGTAACCGTACAGGATAAATCAAACTATATTGCTACCTAACAACAACTTACCAATACAGAAATTAACAAGTAGTCTTCATTTTGATAAATTAAATTATATTCTAGGAATAATTTTTAGTATTCCAAAAGTTACTATGGAATATATTTTGGATATGATAGCGGTCCATAACGAGCTTCATTTTTTATTGAAGGGGGATTGAATTTGCTGGTGCAAAACAACTGTAAATATTACATTGGACAATACTTTTTTTAAACCAGGATAGTTGCTTACCACATTTGAGGAAATAGCGTATGATATTTTATGTTGTTTTAACATCCTATTTAATAGCTATAGTCATTTAAGGACTGGTCTATTTGTATACAAGACGTATGTGTACGGAGAGTGTGTGATATGATAGGAGGCTAAGTATGTGATTGCGTTCTTGTATAAGTGCGGGAAAGTGACCGACGATATAGTGCTATCTCACTGGAACATACATCCGCAATCCATCAGGACTGTGATATGTCTTAAAGATTGTTCCATACAGAACAACAATACAAGGAATACAGCTTTACGTGGAATTATAGGTACTACAAACCCTTTGTTGTATAACAAAAGTAAGGGTAACCTGAAGAAATTTTACCTGGCTTCATCCTTGTATGTTATTGGCAACTCTTGGACAAATAAGGGACTATTTTCACAATGCTGTCATTTATTTGTGTTGCTTACCTATATGTATGTATGTGCATTGGGTGCCATTGTATTAATGTTTCTGACAAACAGTGAATACGCTGTGCATACGTATGCAGAACATGTGATTAATTTGTGTTGTACAATAAAAAAAACCTAGTTGTACCATTTGTATCTGTTTTTTCCTTATTAAACTAGATTTTATGAAGATCAAAACACACGATTTTCATAAAGGAAATGATCTAAGATGTGTTATCAATCAGTCGGTCGCTTTTATACAGTTGACTACTGTAACCTTGAAAGTCCAAGGTCGATTTTGAATTTTGGCGGTTAAACTTCAAAGTACCATATCTGCTTAATATGAAGGTCACAAGGGTCAAATGATAATGAAAAAAGAAACTAAATGAAATTATTTTAAAACGGTTTATTTGGATCACATTTTAAGGAATATGCTCTTATGAAGCGTGTGCAATATTTGAAGGTCAAGATCACTGAAAAAGCATATTTTTTGTAGAAAACCACTAGTGTTATCAATATGACAAATATCAAGTCTATATGTGTAGTTAGGGATAAAAGAGCAGAAACATTTTAATTCAATTTTGAAAGATTTTTTAATCGAAATAGAATGGTTAAGAAGTTATGATAGTGCATTCTGAATGTTATATGTATAGATCTGTGTCCTTGACCTTGTGAACTATCGATCATGAAATTGCTAGTGTGTCATCAGCTCGTTGTTCTCTCTCTTGTACATGTATATTTTATCCAGGAAAAATGGGTTAGAAGTGCTGCCCCCGTTGCATAATCATAGGAGCGACTAAATTTGGGATCTTATCTTTTCTCCGATACATACCGGAGTCGATAAAAAACGGTAGTTGCTGCTGTGTTAGCGCACACAATTTAAGAGAGTGGGACGACTGGTTTACCCTTTGTCAGAATAATGTGACCGGATGGGGTGTCCTGCTGGATGTCTTCGGCAGTATGCTTCAGTGAGTTAGCACTATAAAGTCGACATCAGATTCGCGATATCACAAGGAGACAATCACGAACATACCACAGCCTCCCCAAACACAAACACTGCATGCATCCGCCTCGCACACAGTGGAGGCCGTCATTAAATGGCCATACATGTTGATAGGACATTTCTCAAACCAGTAATAGGGTGAACCAATGGGAATTTAGCTGCTCGTAGACGTTAGAGTCGTCTTTTTTTCTAATTTGCAAGACTCTACATTGAATAAGGATGTATTTACATGGAGTGGGTATATAGGTGACCACTGGAATACAGATTGAAACTTAATAGTAATACCCTGACTCCGTGAGCTGGACTTTGATAACTTTTGTACATGTCCTGCTAATACTGAACGCTTGTTTAAGGTTTGGTTTGGTTTGGTTTGCATAATGCCCTCTACAGCAGGTCTTTTCAGGCAGGCCTCCTCTGTGTGTGATGTGTGAGAGTATGTTTTTATGGCAGGGGTAAAATCAGTGCCTTAGTTCTGAAGAAAAAAAAATACGTACATACAAGTTTATTAACGAGGACGAAAAGTACAATATGTTATATATATAATGCATCAATCCCATCCCAGTGCTTTAGCTATATTAAGGTGTGGAGTTATACCGATACACAACGAAACAGATCGTTATGAAAGACTACCTGTGAGTGGAAGAATGTGCTAAAAACGTGGTAAATGTAACTTGTGAGTAGTGATAAAACTATTAGTAATTCTTAGAAACCCTTCCTTGGCATGGCCCCCTGCCAAACCCTGTTTTAACATTATTAATCGACGTCACAGCTTGCTTTGTGATAATGTAATATGTTTTCTACCACAATACCCTGTGTTATTCCACCCTCAAAGCATTGTATAAATATGTTGGATATATATATTTCTACCACAACACGTTGTGTTATTCCACTCTCAAGCCATCGTATAAATGTGCCGGCTGTTGGATAAATATATGTTATATACCACTTGTGGTATATGACCCTCCGGTCTTTTGATTTGTCAAAAATTCGAACTTTGAACCAAGCTGCAATTGTTATTGACGTCATCAATAATCGAATGACGTCACATCACCGGGTCCCGGACGTTACCGGTACACTTTATTTGCATACGCAAAATTATACTTGGCCACGTTTCCTCCGATATTATTGTGGTAGAAACAGGTCACACGACTCGTGATTGTTGGATATGGAATTTATTTCACACTCGTAAGTTATTTTTAAAAAGTTGCAAAAGACACTCGCTAAAGCTCGTGTATTTTGTAACTTTTTAAAAAATAGCTTACTCCTGTGAAATAAATTCCATATCCAACAATCACTGGTTGTGTAACCTTTATCTATTGTATACTTAGTAATAAATACAGTTTTTTTTCATATACATTATGGCGCCAAATCGCCCGACCCGTAATCGTCACCCATGCATTATTGATTAAGAAATGCACCCCAAACCCCGTATTAGCCCTCTTCGCGGAACCCCTCTAGATTTTGTGTCTCATCAAACCATTCGGGTCTCCCGGGGTTTGACGTAGCTCCTGTGTTGCCAACGAAACAATTCAAACAATATGGCGTCCAGAAGACGACGTAATGCAGGCACTGGAGAGGAGATTTTGAATGAGGCAAAATCTTTTGTAATTCGTGTTAAGGATCAAAAGGCAAAGAATGTTGAATTTGCAAAATCAATTTTGAGTGGGGCAACTATATCGGGAAATGTGATATTAATTTCTGTTCTAACTCTCGGCAATGTGATGATCAGAAAACAAGTACTAGTACTAGGAAAAGAGCAAGGATGATCATTGACAGTGATTCGGACTGATTAAAATATTATTAATGCTTACTCTTGATTTTCGATAGTATAAATGATGTTTATTTACAATACTTTGTACATTAAAAAATTGAATTTGATTATTCTTGTGAAGTTATGATTGCTATTTTAACTAATTTTCTGTGATTTATTACTAAGGCCAATTACCGAGGGCCAATATTTGGGTATCAGGGCCAATATTGGGTCCGATATGGAAAAAGGTATGTTTTATTCTCAATGCTACATTTTTCTTGTATATACCACAAGTGGAATATGACCTTCCGGTCTTTTGATAGGTCAAGAATTGGAACTTTGACCCGAGCTGCAATTGTCATTGACGTCATCAATAATCGAATGATGTCACATCACCGGGTCCCGGCTGTCACATGTAAACCTAATTTGTATACGCGAAATAAGACTTGGCAGCGTTTCCTTTTGATTCAAGCCGCTAGTATTGTGATAGAAACAGGTCACACGACTCGTGGTTGTTGGACATGGAATTTATTTCACACTCGTAAAGCTCGTGTCCTTTTTACAACTGGTGTGAAATGAATTCAATATCCAACAACCACTCTTTGTGTATGTAACCTCTATATCTTTAATGAGCAAAATATGCTTATATTAGTATATTTACATTTTGGTGGCAAAACAACGATATAAACTAAGTGAAAAGATTTGCAGTCTATGTTAGCATAATTGACACCCAAAACGTGACATCAATCCATGCTGCGCGATTCACCCACCGGAGCTACTTGTAATTAACGTAAACAATCATGTGGCTCTATGAAAAAAAAAGCCTAGGACTACGTCGTTATTTTGTGTTAATTAAAAAGTATCAAAATGAAATTTTATACAATTTTGTTACACAAATAATAAACAGAATTGAATAGACCGGGTTTTCTTCGTATTATTTCAATGCACTTTTTTGTTTGCCAATCTGCACATGGCAAATGGATTTTGAAAAAAATAGGGTGTTCCATTTGTCGAACCCCATTGATGAAGTCGCTGAATATTGGCATTTTTATGCTAACTCAATTTTAATTTTAAACGTGTCATGTTGTGCTAGCGCACAATATGACATTTGTTTGCAATGCTCTGGCATCTATATCGACCATAGACACCAAAAAAGACAGTTTAATCCTTGAATACACCTACTGACAAGGTCAGTAAGACTATAAAACACACACGTTATATTCCCGCCGTGTGATTGATTTTTTAAAAAAATTTTCGGCCATGGGTGAAAGATTGGGCGATATGTCGGTAAAGATTAGTCAAACAAATCTCATCTCACAGTCTTATCTTCTCATTTTACACGTCTCAAAAGTTCATATATAGTCAGTATCAAAATAATATTATTATTCTTATTATCATTTGTATATGATTAATTTTCCATTGTTTGTATGCAGAATGCAGCTTTCTGATTGGTTGAGTTTTTCTTTTCATACCTCAATAAAAAAAACCTCAATGGCGCGAAAAACGTGACGTCACAATACAAACAATGACGTTGCATATTGATTTGTTTAAAAGAATCCTTCATTTCAAATTCCAAATTTAAAGGACAGTGTTAGAAATTAATTTGAGCATTTACGTCAATGCTTTTTTAGTTTCATAGGGATATGAAAAATGTTTTTAAAATGTAATACTTTTACATTATAGTATGATAGGGGAAGAATGAGTGTCTCATAAGTCTGATATACATATGGACTGGATGTGGGTGAGCGGACTTATTTGTTTACTACATTTAATCTTTACATGTAACACTTTAATAAACTGACTATAATTGATTTGAATCTTTGAACATGTTTTTACTCGAGTTTACTCGCGTTTACCTGAATTTACCTAAGAGGAAACAGAACAATTTGTTAAGGGTACAGTTTCTCTTACCTGGGAAGCGGAGATGCACTCACAATTCAAGCACATAAATTACAGTATTACTTTCTGGTTTTGTGTCGTTAGTGTACCGGGGTACCCCATCGATATCACTTACACGTCTACGATTCGTCATTCACATCCAGGAAGAAACACCACAGTTTAAACATTACAAGCAGCGACAGCTATTGCTTGTCTACCTCCATTCGAATTCGTCACAGTATTGCTAGTTTTTAAATACTGCATTTAACATTTAAACTTGATTTCATTCTTTCCACGTTAATAAATTATCATTAAGAAATAGACGATCGCACACAGCAGCTATGTCATATGAAATCTATCAAACGAGTTCATTAACTCGATGTTCAAATGACTGAACAAAATGTCTTAAATACCACATGACATAGGCACGAATGTAAGATTGTTTTTATCACAAAAAAATATGAATATAAGTGAGAAATGCTCCAAGTAATTTCTATTGAAGACAATCGAGTGCTGTACGGTATGTTTTTCCAGTTTCGTATTACGATATTTATCAAATATGGTAGTATTATATGGAAGAAGAAGCCATTCATACGGCAAAACATGTTCAACCATATTCCGTATCCATGTATCAGGACATACTAACAATGCTATTATAGTTGTTTTGTCTCCCTTAGTATGCGCGGGTGTATCACCGTTAGTTAGAAAAGTAAAGAATCAAATAGTTATAAAATGGTCTGATAAATTCTCCGAAGAAACATACTGTTTTTTAATCTATACTTTCTGTAAAAAGATTAACGTACAAAAGTGTATTAAATCCTAACGCCATTATCATTCTCCAAAACCATTGTCTTCTAATTTGATATTTTGATTTAAAAGGAATAACTAATTAATCTAGGTAGGAACTCGGACATGATCCGGCGTTATATCCTGAAGGTAGGAATCGGTCCTATATTCAATAATAATCGGGATTTCAAATATATTTTACATTTTATTTCATGAATTGTTTATAATGATCTACACATTATCTCCAAACATGTACATTAGTTGTAGCATCCGGGAAAGGGTTATATGGGTCTAACACTCGGGAGAGGGTTATAGGTGTCGTACCCGAGAAGCTTCATGTTTAATGATCCGTAATCGGAATTCACACACAACAGATTCTGACCTGCAAAGTTTCTCTTACCCGGACATCCGCACATAACTAAAAATAAAAAAACTGTTCACGGTAAGAGGTTAACTATTGTAAAACAGACAATGCTGCATTCGTTTCTTTTTTACCAAGTATTTACATTGTGAGGAAATATTGCGCTGATAGTAGTCTGGATGTTCACAGAGTTGTGGAGCGCAGTTTGGTAGATGAACGAAATACTTATTGAGAGAAGAAAGATACTTTACTCAAAGCAATCTAAATAGCATCCTCATGTTTAAGACCAAATTTAATTAAAATCCATTAAGGCATTAAAGGGTAGTGTTTTAATGCAAATGTTCAGCAAAGCTCTCCTTTTGCTAAAGCTATAGCTATAGGACATCCCGACAATTCGGGTTCGACCTAATAATCATAATTTGTAAATGATAAAGAATTGCACTTTTACATAAGTATGTGGGATAGGTGTAAACTTTAAGTTCTCGGAGTAAGCTATAATCCTACATGTACATGCCACATCCAGATTTTTGTAATTGACGGCAGCATTTCATAATATTATTTTGATGAAACCTAACTGTTCATAACATTCATAACACAAATAATGTATTCCGTATCACTCGGTTATTGTAACGGGTGTCTTTTCCAGGGAATACTTACACATGTACATGTCACAATTGGACTTTCCTACCCGGAAGAAATCGTAGCGAAAATCAAGCCTGAATGATTATCATGAAGAAACGCCCTATTCATGACCTTGAATGCCATTGTAGGCCAGCTATTTAAATAATCACTTGTATCAAACGCACGGTTAAACATGTGGTATTTTTGTAACATTTTTTATATCCTCAGAATAGTATACCCTTGACTCAGTCATTCGTTCTCTGCATTATAGTATTTCGCACTTTAGAAATAGTTGTAAGCTTAAATGCATAGCTGCATGAGTCTTAGTCTGTTCATTGCATGACTCTGCACCGTAATCTTTAAGGTTAACATTTTTTTTATGGTTGACATCTAGATTTCGGATGGCAGAAGAAAAAAACAGATCTATGAGCGCGAGGCTGTTCCTTGCAATCGTAAGTGATAAATCAATCACCATTCAGACCTTCAACATGAGCAAACAATAACTTATAATCGTGTTATAAAATAATCATGTGAACGTCCTGGTGATTTTTGATGCGTTTCAGTCTTTTTATAATGTGATATCTCCTCGAAACCACATTATTTTCTTATTCAGCTGTAGAGTCCTAGCTTTTTAAAAAGAATGTATCCACTTAATTCCTTCGTATAATGAGCGGTGTAAACGCCTTTACTGTGTTACACAGACCAACCGGATATTATTTGTTAAAAGTTTAACATCCTACGAACATTTTGATTGGCTCATGATTTAGCTTTCAATTTATTGTTTGATAACATGTTTTCTTATTTAGAATTAAAAAGTTAAAACTTTAACGATTTTGTGAAACAGTACTTATTTTAATTAAAATGGGTGTCATTCCTTTTGCATTCGTTTTCTTTTATATTTCAGATTGGAAGCCATGTTTTAATATCTGTTACTTTATTTGATAGCGCTACATTACCATACAGAGTGAAATGATGGACTCGATAGAGGACTCCAAGTAAGGAGAGTTAAATATCGAATTTTTTACAAGTATTAGATAATATATATTTTGTTCTAATGTGGAAGGAAAAGGAGGGCTTTGGTCCTGTCCCCTGAACGAGACAAACATAGTCCTTAAAATGGTAGCTGCTGCTCCTGCTTAACGCTCAGGATTTTGAGAGTGGGATGACTGGTTCGCAATGCATGCATGTTGTGAGTGTGCCTGTTTTATTCGAGCTTGTCGCCTTGTTAAGTGTGAAGTGATGTCGGTTTTATAGTGCTACCTCACTGAAGCGACTGGTTCGCCCGCTCTCAGTATAACGTGACATGCTAATGTTTTCGGCAGTATGCTTCAGTAAAGTATCAATCCTGTGTTATTACAAGAAGACAAACACGAACATACCGAAAGCACGAAACAAACTACCATCTATTTAAATGATTACATATTCCACTTGCCTGAATTCTTATGGCACAGCAAAGTATTTCAAATCAGTATTTCGTAGTCACAGATGCAAGATCTGCTGTTCCCGAAGTAATACATCAGGTAAAATTGGTGATGTGTGTTACGGTTTGGTAAAGCGTAGCTGTCCATCTGGTGTAAACTTTTATTTTTCCGGGTAATTTCCCTTTTTTTTTTACAACTGACCTTGTGGAACTTACTATTTTATTATCATATGAAGATGTGTTTTCCCGAA
This sequence comes from Pecten maximus, assembly GCF_902652985.1. Classification (NCBI taxonomy): domain Eukaryota; kingdom Metazoa; phylum Mollusca; class Bivalvia; order Pectinida; family Pectinidae; genus Pecten; species Pecten maximus. Next base: position 19,694,538 of record NC_047031.1, on the reverse strand, counting down.
AAGAATTTAGATTAGACTCTTTTTGCTGAAGTTATTTCCCTTTATCTATTTCTGTATTTGGCATTTTGTGAGATCTCATACATGTTTCAACAGATCTTTTTCTCTCAAATTTTGTATACAATATGATATTCTGTTGTGTTTCCATGAAAAGAATTTTGATTTGACTATTTATAGGAATTCATTGCCTTTTGTATATTTCAGAATCTGATTTTTGACCGGATATCTCCTCAAAGTTTTTTTGTCCGATTCCTTTAAAGCATGATAGGATTTATATTAATGATATGTTTGAATTTTTGGGTATATTTATATTTTGTCAACTGTTTCCCTCAAACTGTAAGAAAATTAAACATTTACTTCAGTGTGAAAGGTAAGATTTTAATATCATGTCATCTAGCCCCTCTTAAAGCGATGCAAACATCATGTTTATGCATTGTATTATATAACAATATATGACATTCGACGGCGGTACTCTTATTTTCAGTATTGCCTACAAGAATATTATTTTACTTCCATATCTCGATAAAAAGATTGCAGACGTTTCAAATTCAAACAACTGATTATACCATTTTATTATTTCATTTTTGGATGATGCACATGTATCTACAAAAATAGCGAATAAAAATATTATCAATTTCAACTAGACTACTAAAACAGTTTTCACCCACAACTTTTATTAAAAAAAAACAGTGTTTGTTCTTGTTAAGATAATTAACCTCATAAGTCTGCCGAAATGTATATTTGCGTTTTTATTTAGTTTCATGAATAATTTCATTTTCATATTTACCGATAAAAGGTTGATAAGATTTGTTTCGGCCAGTTTTGATTTTTGTTGACCAGCCTTCTGGAATCACACACTTTTGGTCAATAAACATCGTTGGCAAATTGTAGACGGGCGAAACATTTGTAAGATAAAGTTTTAATTAATAGCTAAACTTCATTGTCTACAACTCGATTATTCAAAGACCCTGATTAAACCGAAGTAAACATTCAGTTCCGATATTATGAATGATATGCATATGCTCTCTCAATCAGGTCATTTGCTCTACACCTAAAACAAGACACATTACATGTAGATATGAATTTCCTCTTAATAATTTTAATATGTAACATGTATGTTTACTATCTACCAATGAAGAAACTATAGTCATTGAATTCTTCCTATCCTTATGTCTGTTAAAATTGCCTTGAAAATTATCCTCTGTAAACCGCACAGCTTTGCGTCGAAATTTAACATACATTTTCAAAAATTCAATTTAATGAATTAAAATTCAACCACACCTTATAACTACCTTAAACTTTACCCACCTCCTCATCACCATTAGGTAGACCTCCTAAAATGACTAAAAGTAGCGTTCCTGTATTTAGTCCTGTCCCAAAACTAAACATCTATGTGTTATTTTCCATTTCAACATTCGATTAGTGTTTTAGTGGCAATCAAACATAAATAGGTAGATAGAAATACTCTAATTTAAACAATGTCCGGCCCTACAGTCCTTCCCTCAGTAAACACAAAGAGGAACCTGCCAAAGTTGATCATATCGGGTACAACAATGAGGCCTAGGGTTAAAGCAAGTAAGGCACATCCAAGTCCTCCTATGGCGACACTGCTGGGTCTGGAGTCATACACGCTGATGAGTTTACGTCGACTAACGGATGTGTTTGCTTTTGCTACAGAAAGTTCTTCTTTTAGCTGAGCAATGATCTCTTGTTTATGATCATTTGTCAAGCGTGTGACGTTAGTGTTGCTACAACAAAAACAAATTCGGTCCGGCTGTGTTCCTGCACTGCTGGTAGATCCATCAGGCGATCCAGGTGGTGTAGCTGTGCTACCTTGAGATCCAGAAGTAATATATCCCGGTGGTGTAGCTGTGCTACCTTGAGATCCAGAAGTAATAAATCCCGGTGGTGTTGCTGTGCTACCTTGAGATCTAGTAGTAATAGATCTCGATGGTGTATCACTGCTACCAGGGGATCCATCAGAACTAGATCCCGATAATCCTTCTGTGGTACTCTGAAATCCAAAAGCGCTAGGTCCCGGTGATGTAGCTGTACTTCTTTGCGATACATCAGTATGAGAGCTATCGGAGCCATTTCTGTGATCACGTTCATCGTGGGAAGTAGTGTGAGGAACATCATCAGTTGAGGGAGTAATACTTGTAGGCCCAACGGCTGGAATGTAATCAGACGGTTAAAACACAAGGATTATCAGTGTAATACTGTATAGTGAAATTATAAATATATGAATTCAATGATCAGTATTATGTGACAAAGTGTGGTATCATGCAATAGTATAGCAAAATTAAGCGTGATGACAATATACAACCGTTTGTCCCTTAATTACCTTACTCTCTGCATCGGACATTAAACAATTCCAGTTACATTTTTGGTGTCGTCAGTGTGTTGCGACTAGTAAGCCAGAGAGCCTATCAATTTTGAACAACATCCCAGATACTCCATATGTAACGTTCATTTTCACTCTCTGCAACCTTGGAATATGTTCATCCTTAATATTCCATGGATTACTTCATTCGCTCTCTGCAACCTTGGAATATGTTTATCCATGATACTCAATGGGTTACGTTCACTTTCGCTTTTTACACCCATTGAATATGACATGGCAAAATTAAAGACTTGGCCGCAACCACCTTAAGGATACAATAAATTATTATAGCAATATCGAGGTTTTTAAACTTGTCGGCCAACTACGACCTTAAAAAAGGCCTAGCGACAGGACACGTTTTCTTCCTGAAACCAATGAAATCGCTAAATGTTTGTTTTAATGTTATGATGGCATATTTTAGGGATGAAGGCCGCGAAAGTGAAAGTAACACATGGGGTATGGAGGATGACCTACAAATGACCTTAGCTGTAACGATGACGTAAGAAGAAGCACGACCAACCAACAGGTCATTTTATATTGAATGATGGCATGTGACACCCTTTAGTAGTAATACATGTACTTACTTGTTACCGTTCGGCGAGTGTTGCTTTCATCTGATGAATCTTTTCTCTGTGAAAAGATATGATATATTTTTCTTGTCAGAACAATACATTGTAAAAATCTTACAACAGAAACCAAAGATATACTTATTGAAGACAATGATTCACAAGTAATGTACAAAATTGTTTACAAATATTAATTGATTTGACATCGAATTTTGGTTCCATATTTTTTCTATTGACGTGGAAGACATGTAAAATGAATAGATTTTTCCAGAAAATGAATAGCAGTTGAGAAAGTAATACATCATGTGTAGGGAAGAGTTGATTTCCCTATACCGTTAAATGTCTCTGAACAATTGATTATCATTATATTATTTCAGTATTTTTTTTTCTTTAGGATATTGTGTAAGGGTGTTGACATTTCCATTATATATTGCTTTCATCAAATTCAGACAAACTGTGTGCGATCATGTATCCAACAACATTGTATTTCATTCAATGACAGGCGATTTATGAGTTCTTGAATTATTGTATACCTTTCGTGTAAAGAGGATTTCATGATCTACAGAACTTTGGAATTTTGAATTTATTTGATAACAGATGATAAATTACTTGCTACACTGATTTTAATTTATGGGGACCTGCTTAAAGCAGATTTTCTTTCCACGACAGGTTATTATTAATGAATATCTTGATGAAAGGCTAATTGATTGAAAGAAATAACGGGTCAAGGTCAAGGTCACCGTTACTATATTGAGAAAAGTAATGTAAACACTCTAGTAGCTTCATTCCTTGAGGGACTTTGATCAAACGTCACACAATGATTAAGGGCCATAATATTTCGGACAAGTTCGAATTTTAGGGATTTTGCTTTGCACAAGTTCACCGTCATTTTCATATCCTTGGTACACATAAGGGGATGTCACGTGCATGACATTGGCTGTTGATAGGACGTTAAACAATAACAAACAAAACCAAATGTCACGTTACTGTTCGGATCTAGTCTGATTTTTTTTGCTAGATTATTTTGTGGATTGGAAAATTTTAAGGATAATGATTTTCTGTGTATCTTTTTCTCATTATTTAACGGGGAAAATGTGGATGCTTCGGCATATATACATAAATGCTAGCTACGTAAATAGCCAATGTATGCCAAGATAATGCATAAAACGCACCTGGCAAGCATATGCATACAGCTTATAGCATTCAAGGTCATTCCAACTTTTGGTTGCATAAAGACGGACGCAGTGCTGCTTATCGCGATAGTTGTTAGGACTATTCTCCTCCCAGTCCGTGTAATTAACGGGGACGTCATTGTCCTCCCAAACAAACACTCCCTCAGTGTCAAGGTCGTTGGCGCCAGTCCATATGGATGTAATACCTTTAGCAGTAAAAACATCAATTGTAACGTAATAAGTACACTACATGTGTTATACTGTGTGCGTTTTTACAACCGTTCTCATGATTGCAATGAAAACGTCATGTTTTATTTTGCTTTCACATGTATTATTCATATTTATACATATATTAATTACATACGTCGTAAAGTTTCGAAACATTACGAATGCCCGCTTCATCACATGAAATGTGATCCTCTCGTAATGCAACAGACATCCTTAAAATAACATTCAAAATTATCCAAAATATAAAATTCAAATGTTTTTTTTTTCATTGGTGTTACATATATACACGTGATAATGAGCACAACTACTACATAAATTGCCGGCTGCAATAGTTATGCAAATAGTTGACCTTGACCAACAAAGTTAAAGTCACAGTGATCAAATGACCGGTCAAAGAACGGGAATGAAGAGAAAAAATCCCAAGAAAATCGATAAGATATCTTAGATATCTTGGATGTAAATTTCTTATTTTGAGTCAAATTGACTGGAATTTCAAAAGTCTTTTCAAGACTCGGATTAGGTAGAATCAAATACTTTATAAATGGAAAGGTCTTAACTTGATTTTTATTAAAATTGTGACTTTTATGGCCTATATATTTCATGTTCCTGCCTAAAGAGCTACTTAAATTTATGCAAGAATATCACTTTATTTATGAACTGTTTAGGAATACATTGTAAATTACATAGAAGATAGTTATATGTTAAAGTTTTAAGTGACCGTTAAGGTCCATGGGCCTCTTGTTTCCTAACCAAAACCTGAGTAGTTTTTACTACTACGTACGAAATAAATGACATTCAGACTACCTATGTATTGCATAAAGTCATGAATCGAATCTGTAAATCAAATGTGGTTATTCAATGAAAAGATGCCTATTCTTTGATGTATCAATGGACGAAATCGTTTAGTTTAGCACATATAAAAACACTTTCTCGTGAGCATGCGTGCTGCATATTGCTTATTTAAAAGCGGGAAGCTCGACGTACCTACATTTAAGCTACTTAAATATCTTAATGGCACTGGTATTGTAAAATAAAGCACACGGCAGGCCTAGTGCTTATATGTGCCGACTCAAAGATAGACATGATAATGTGCATGTGCCTCACGTACTTACTTGTCAACGAAGGGAATTTATGAAATGACGTGATTGCCGATTAATAGCATACGTTACCAGGAGTTTTCAATTTTCACCTTTAAATTCCACTTCAAGCCTTATTTTCGATTTTGGAAAATTCACTAACGTGGATTACCACCTTTAAAACATCGCATATTGTTATAAACTGCCTGATTACATAGTGTCAGTTACCTTCGCCGTTGCTAAACTAGAGCGCCATTTTTGCGGGACCGGCATTTTAAAGGGGCCCCAAAAACCCCATTTGAATCGTATCAGCTCATCGCACATCATTGTAAACTGCCCGCCAATAAAATTTCAGTTACCTTAAGCCTTCCATATATTCTTATCTAATAGAGATAAATAGAATCTTTAAGAGGCCTGTTCAGTTCACAGAGATCAAATTAACAATTTTCCGTTTGGTTTGAGATCCCCGATCTCACCCCAAAAGGGTTGAACGATTCTATAGATTCCATTCCCAGCAACCACGGGACCAAGTATGTGAGATAAACTAGGTGTCTTATATGTAAATAGAAAATAGATTACCTTTATCTTTCATTGCCTCCTTTAGAAACGCATCGATTTCAGCATTTTCATTTCTTACCAGATGGGAATTTTGGACAGCGCAAGCATTCTGTAATGAAATGTGATAGATTAAACGCCATGGCAATTTTTCTTTGTTAACCTAATAATTCAAAAATTGGAAATAGTATCAGGCTGCTTGATATTGATGAATTCGGTGTTCTTGCCTTACGCTCCATTGACTGCTTTCACATCTGATAGTTTAAGCCAAGGTTTTATATAAACATTAAAATGTAATCATTTGAATATATCGCAAACAGCTTTTTTTGAAAATATGTTTGTTTTTGAAAGCGCCAGAAAAGTGGCACTTTTGAATGGCATAAAAACGTGAAATATGGAAATTAGGACGGAAAACCATAAGGATTATAATCATAGATACCCTGGCTGTTGTCCAATTGACTTTGTCCGGCAGGAAAAGGTAACACTCCATCTCGAGCGAAAACCAGTTGGCGTCAGGGCATAGGTTAGCCAATGCTGGAACAAGTACAGTTTACAATAAAATAACTTTTTTTTTTTTTTATATATATCTATATATCTCCATAAATGAAACTCAATGATAATATTGTTGTAATGTTTATCTTGAAACGTTGTCTTCAGGTTCATATATATGAATAAATATAAACAGTCGGTCATCAGAGGACGGGGTTCTTTTGCACAACAAATGTTCAGCCACATGTGGACGGCAGTTAAAGAAACGCCAATAGAAGGAGACAGTGTCAGGGTTCAAATGTAGACAGGAAATTATAAAACAGAAAAAGGAAGTACCAAAATCATCAAAGCAGCAATCTAATTTGACTTCTTCCATATAAAATAGGACATTGTAAAAGCTGGTCTTCCGATGCGCTTTATGTCCAAACAAGATTTGAACACTTACAATCAAACCTCGAAAGTTGCATATAGCCTGATGTTAAATAAGAAAAAATATTTGTTAAAGATTCAGGGTTTGCATTCAAAAACTCAGTTTTTAACATTTATATATAAATATGTATTAATGATATTCAAATAATACTGATGTAACTTCTAATTCTGTTATCTTTTATTACGAAAGCCAATGAAAACCGGATAATTGATAATCCTGCAATCATAGGTAAAAGAATTCTTAACATGTTGTCAAATTACGAAACCTAACTCAATAGTAGCATTTGTATTGTACCTACAGCAAAGTTGATATTAAAATTTCTTCCAAATTAACCATGGCGGTCGATTTGTCAAAGTTGGAAATTAATGCACATATTGTTTTTACTCCTGACATGCCTATTTATAATTTCTACTCGAACTATGCCACTAATATTTTTAATCAGCATTAAACTCACCTTGAATGAGACTGTGAAGCACCCACACCAAAACAACTAAATCCATTTTAACTGATACACACCTGAAAATCAACCGTATAGAAAAGGAGAAGAATGTTGTTGAACAACTATGCTTACGCTAGTAGTTTCGAAACTGACTGATCTGTCTACTGTTGTATGTTAAACAGAAGATTATTGATTTTGTTCATCTTATCGATGAGGTGCTGTAAGGTAATTTACCGCCATGAGTTAAATGCTTTTTTCATAAATATTCACAGCGTCTTTATCCAAATAAATTTATGTCGGTCCTGTTATTCGCGGCCAACTCTGAAATAAACACGTGCAACTTATTAAATTTCTAAAAATAAATAGTGTTAAATTTCAAAATTGAATTGAAAAAATAAGTTAAGTTCGTGAATTTCCAAAACAATTCAAGTGATCGAGAGCTGAAAAGTGGTTTTATAAATCACCATTAATTAAATATCAAAATGAAAAGGATTAATATTTTTCACGAAATATTTGTATATTTTATATGAAAAACTACATGAATCAAAACACCATTAACCTTTTTAAAGTTGTAGCATAAACCATACATTGTTTTTTATAATCATTATTAAAACAATAGTGTCCTAAATGTCATATATAAAAACATTTTTTATTTTGTGTCCATTTTAATATATATCCTTAACGTTACAGAGGAGTTGCTTACCATAAACATGGACACCGCCTTGGTTATACCATCCTTCAAACATCTAGTAGCATATATACAGAATAGGGCTTACAAAGAAAGAAGAGGCAAAAGAGAAAGGAAAGCTGTGGGTTTAGCCTCCGTATATTTTTAATTATGGGGACATCAGGTAATATTTCGACTGTCTTGCAGGACAGGTGCAATGTGAATGGTTGTTTAACAACTAGATTACATAATCAACAACATGATATTCATAAAGATAATTAGTAATATTATTGTTCGTAAACCCGTCAAGGAACAGGGAAAGTATATTCAAGATTTTAATCACTATATGCTGTAACAGTCTGCAAATCAAGATGGAAGTTTAACATCAAACTGACCAATCAATTGATCTCCAAGGTTACATTGGCGCTGGATAAGTTTGGTAAATTTTGATTTCGTTGTGTTTCTTTGTATTTTTTTTAAATTTTAAAGCGATAATATTTCCCCTTTGCCGTTGTCGGAACTACTTTGCGAGTATCAAAAATCTACAATCTGAACTCTCTGTTATAAACAAATATACATGGCTGCACATCTGTGTGTATAGATAGTGCAACGCAAAACATGTGTTTATGTATAGTCATTGGTATTAATATTCTCTATTTATAATAGTTTGTAAAATCTTTAATGACAGAAGAATATCATAAAGCATATACAGAGAACATAAATGTCCGTATTATTTCAAAGCTGTTAATTTCTACTTGATAGATCTAATCCCGACACGTATACGGTATGGCTTCCACATGATAGTGTATTGTAACCTATCTCAAGCAACCGGAAAAGGCCGGTAAATTATTAACTGCTTTAAACTATGAAGATGGATTTAATGTCTTAAGCCCCTAAAAAGTGTCTCGCCTAGCAGAACCAATCTCTAACTCATTTACAGCTAAACGTTCACGGTACATTAGCAAATTCTTATTTTATGGATATTGATTTGTGTTGGTAGAGAGAGAACCCATTCCTGTCTTCGCTCGGGCGGATGTTCAACAGTAAGGCAGATACACAGGTATGTAGCTGACATTGCCAAGAACCTTAATTGTCATTGTCTGGAGGATATTTGTCATATTTTAAACTAATAAAAGACCATAATATCTAAGCAAAAATAAAATTTTATAATTTTATATTAATCAGTTACAGGCTAATTGTATGCGTTTCATTTTTCAAAATTAACACCAAGGGCACCATCATATAAATCATTAGTGAAAAAGGTAGCGGGGCCGGTATGGAAATATGTATTCATTTAACAGTACTTTTAGTTAGGTTAATGTTCTTTTTTAATTATTACGAAGTAAGTTTTTCACATATTAAACTTCTTCTCGGGTTCCACCAGTGGGATTGCGCTGAAACTAGCCTGTAATTATATTGAGATGGTCCTGACCAAGTGTTGTTATTTTTCGGGTCGGTTAGAAATCTAAGATGGCCGCCTAGGCAACCATTTTGTGTTGGTAGAGAGAGAACCCATTCCTGTCTCCGCCCTGGCAGCCATCTTGAAAACACATTTTAAACTTCTTCTCCAGTTCCACTGGTGCCATTGAGGTGGAAATTGGTGACGATGTTAAGGAAGGGGAGCCAACAAAGTTTGGTTATTTTTAGACTCGTAAAAAATTTGAAATGTCAGCCACGGCGGCCATTTTATAACATGATTGCGCAATCATACTTTTCCTGAACCACACCTATTTCAAATTTCTTCTAAAGTTCCATTAGTGGGATTGAGCTCTAAACTTGCCTAACATGATCCTGCGATAATCTGGATCAAGTGTTGCATTTTTGGGGCCGGTCAGACATCCAAGATAGCCGCTATGGCAGCCATCTGGAAAAACACATTTTAAACTTTTCCTCCTGTTGCACTGGTGCCGTTGAGCTGAACATTGTTGATGATGTTAGGAGAGGAACCAACAAAGTGTTATTTTTCAGACTCGTAAAAACTTTCATATGGCAGTCACGGCGGTCATTTTGTAACATGATTGCGCAATCATACTTTTCCTGAACAACACCTATTTCAAACTTCTTTTCAAGTCCTACCAGTGGGATTCACCTCTAAACTTACCTGAAGTGCTCCTGAGATGGTCATGACCAAGTGTTGTTACTTTTCGGATCGGTCCGAAATCCATGATGGCCGCAATGGTCAACAGTGCCACTATACTTGCTACAGAGTGTGTATACCATAATAGTATAAGGGTATTTAGAGTCAGATGACCGTTAGGGCCAATGGGCCAAATATATGAAATTTTATATAAAGAGGTAACATCGTTGTTGTGTTATAGTGATGTGGCGGAATCAGTTTTCAATAAGTATTAAATTAGGAGTTTTACCCCTTTTGTTCGGTCGTGTCGTTGCATTAGCTATGTAGGCGAAATAGTTTGTTACCTTTGGGTTCCATTTTTGTCGTGCCGGATGTTATTTATGGCCATATAATCCCGGTATTTTGTTGCAGTACGCTTGTCGCCTGTTTGTTATGCCTACTTGTGCCGTTTTTGATTTGTCGTCTGGTTACCCGGGAACCAATCGTTTGACTTGTAGGATTTGTTTATGGTGTCACTAGGTTAGAGACTATTCTCACCACTATATAAAGCTTTGTCGACCCGGGGTCAGTTCTCTCTATACTTCTAGACCGTTCTACTGTAGTTTTACCGTCCCGTCAGCGGGATGTAGTTAAGTATTTTATAGTTAGTTATGTAGTAGGTATACCGTTCCGTCAGCGGAATGTTGGGCTCGTTCTGTATTGGTTAGCTTACTTCCGGGTTGGGGGTGGCTTGTCAGTATGCTATCGTAGCTACCTTTCGTTCCGTCAGCGGAATGCGGCAGCTTTGTTTAGCTATACCTCAGTGTTAGTTTGTCAGTTTGCAGCATGTTCCAATATCTATTTAGTACTACCTATCGTTCCGTCAGCGAAATGTGGTAGATTTGCTTGTAGAAACGTTGTAGTCTGTTGACAATTTCAGTATGTTATAGTTTCCTTTATATGAAGAGTTGTTGTTGTAGTTTGGGAGGTTGGGTGGTTTTCATACATACACATCTGCCCTTGCTGAGACAATGCAAGGTAGACAACTGGGGTGGGGTGGGGGGGGGGGGGGGGGGGGGGGGGGGGGGGGGGGGGGGGGGTGGGGGGGGGGGACTTAAATGTTAGCATACTTGTAGCTATATTTATATTCTAGCTTTCCGTTGTTTATCTAGGGCGCACCAGTTATTGACATAGGATACCATTATCATTTCTGAGTATTATGTAAACAGCAGTGTGCAGTATTGGTTGTTTAACTCTGTCACGGGCGTGAAAGACAAATGAGTCACCAGTCTAACTACGAGGTTTTGCTTCACGTTCTTCACTTTACTCCTACAGTAAGATCCTTCAGGATGCTTCCGTTCGGGCAAGCGAGGAGTTAATGATAAAAACATGTTTTGTAATTGTTTAGATATATCATATTTATGTATTTATGCATTTATTTGCCAACACCTGGTGCGATTCCATGAAACATTGATGTCTAGCGATAAATAAGACACAGCAAAAATAAACAAACAAATAAATAAATAAAATAAAATAAAAATTAGCAGAACCTGTAATTGACTGAGTTTTAAAAGGTTTTGGCGTTTTCAAGAATTACAGGTATGATGTTCTTTTATAATTTTGATACAATACAAAATGTTACTGTACATACTATATCCCCCTCCAAAAGATTAATATTCTATTTCGAATTTGAAGTGGAACATCAATTGTATCCCGAATAAATACTATCATGTGTCCTCTATATTTTGTCTGTAACTTTCTGTCTTATAAACGATCATAATTAGGACACTGCTTGATATTGTTTTTATTTCGGTGTTAGATATATTTCTATATCTATCTTTTAGGAGAATCGGTTGAAACGTTCCCAGGGATGTGGCGCTTTTAGGCTGTAAAGTTATCTAAATTTATCCATGCAGTCAAAAATGTATTTAGCCTTATGACCTTTTTCAATTATCATTACAATCTAGATTTTACCTGAGTTAACCCGCATGTACCTGGTGTAACAGAAACATTTCTGAAGGATCCGGTTTTATTGTCTGGGAAGCGGACATGCGTACAATATTCACTCAAATAAAATATAAAATTTCACTTCCTGGTTTGGTTTTTGCCGGAGTCTCGGATAATATTACTATTACTTTACTACGATTGGATATTCACTACCGAGAAGGAACACCATAGTTGAAAAAATGATAATCAGGCATCAATGATTTTCGTGAAATAACGCCCATTTTAGTATTGCTAGTTTTTTTTTTTTTAAATTACGTTAACTTAAAATTATACACTATAAAGACATGGAATATCGTATACCTGCAGGCATGTCATAAAATCTGTCAGTTTGAAACGAGTAAAAAATTTGATTATCAAATTACTGAACAAATTTCATAAATACCATATGACACAGGCAGAAATGTAAGGGTGTTTATCACATGCATGATAACAATAATAATATAAAGAAAACCCTCAAGCTAATTCTTATATTAACAGGCGAATGGTGCACGGTATGCATTTCACGGTGCATTGTACATGTGTCTAACGACATTTATTAAACATGGATGTATGACATAGAAGAAGAGCCCAGTTATGTGATAAAACACGTTTTACTTCGATTGATCGCTGAAAAGCGTTAAACTAGACCATCCTCCATAACTAATAACTAATAACTAATATGATTTTAAATTTAATGTTGATAAATAAGTAAGAGCACCTCATGAAGGTAACATCCGGTCTTATATGCCATCATAATAGTGATTGTTTTTATTGCTCCACAAATAATCTGTAATATATAATTGAACATTTATTCTTTGTATTGCTCCACAAATTATCTGTAATATATTATTGAACATGAATAATGGGTATTGCTCCACAAATTATCTGTAATATAAACTTGAACATTAATTCTTTGTATTGCTCCACAAATTATCTGTAATATATAATTGAACATGAATTGTATGTATTGCTCCACAAATTATCTGTAATAAATAATTGAACTTGAATTGTATGTATTGCTCCACAAATTATCTGTAATATAAACTTGAACATTAATTCTTTGTATTGCTCCACAAATTATCTGTAATATATAATTGAACATGAATTGTATGTATTGCTCCACAAATTATCTGTAATAAATAATTGAACTTGAATTGTATGTATTGCTCAACAAATTATCTGTAATATATAATTGAACATGAATTCTTTGTATTGCTCCACAAATTTTCTGTAATATATAATTGAACAGGAATTGTATGTATTGCTCAACAAATTATCTGTAATATATAATTGAACATGAATTCTTTGTATTGCTCCACAAATTATCTGTAATATATAATTGAACATGAATTCTTTGTATTGCTCCACAAATTATCTGTAATATATAATTGAACATGAATTCTTTGTATTGCTCCACAAATTATCTGTAATATAAACTTGAACATGACTTCTTTGTATTGCTCCACAAAATATCTGTAATATATAATTGAACATGAATTGTATGTATTGCTCCACAAATAATCTGTAATATATAATTGTACATGTAGATTTTTACACCCACCTAATTCGTCAGAAGGTATTAAGACCCTACCTGAGTGGATCTATATCATCGGAATTCTCATAGACCTGACCTACATTGTTATACATGCACCCGGACATCCGCATATACCTCAAATAAAAACGTCCCACGATAAACATTCTACTATTGTTCGTCAGACAATAAGCAAGGGCGTGGAATGCGGCTGTTTGCGCACGACATTGAGATCCTTTTTTGTTTTGTACCAAGTATTTAAATTGTGAAGAGACTTTGCTCTGATAACAGTCCGGATGATCACAGAGGAAGGAAGCTCAGTCTGGTAGATGAAGGAAGTAATTGTTAATAGAAGAAGCATATTCATTTCATTGATAGAAATTTAAAGGTAAGATCATCTTTGCATCAATCTGATATTTATATTATATAGTCACTGAATATGACTCTCAGCCTTTAATCGTATTGCACGTATATACCCGCAGGCTGTGAGTTATTTCTAACTCTGCAGCTAACTTGTATTTGATGAAGCGAGCTACAATTATTTATATTTTCTATTACATCTTGGCTATGAAGTACTGACTAAGTGAAGCTTTTAATTTGCTTGTGTGTATACGAATGCCAATTATATGTAAATGTAACAGTTTCGAACATATTTTCATATCTTACAAGTTACAAGTCAACTATCAATGTAAGTAATATTGAGCACCACTAAGATTCTCCAAACATCATAAATTACAACTTTCGTTGAAAATGTTTGTAAATGATGGAGAATGATCTGTTAACATTAAGTGTCGAAGTGGTGTGGGCGTCTAGTTCTCCGAATTTATCCTACACGCCACATCTAGACTTTCGTTACTAACGGCAACAATGGCAACTTTTCAGAATAAAATTTGGGTGAAATGATATTTTTCCTTTATTACACAAATAATATACTCCGTATAATTCGGTTATTGTATCGGATGTGTTTTACTTGTAAATGTACACGTCACGATTGGACGTTCGTACACGAACAAATAGTTTAAAGCAAAAATTAAGTCTGAATTATCATCGCAATGAAACGCCTTATTGACTCTGAATGTCATTGTAGGTCAGAATTTAAAAATTCAAATCCATCAAACACTCATTGTTCCATATCCGTAATTCAATCACCTTGTGGTGTCGCATGCCTACATAACACATTGTAACAATTTCACGTTTACGCTTTACAGGCATGACCTAGGTTTAGCATGCGATATCTTTGTAACATCTGATTACATCTAAAGATATAATATACCTTGAACCAAGTGATTCTATCTTCTGCCTTCCATTCTATAACATTACACAGGCAGTATATTGCGCCATTCATGAATGTCCTTTGTTGGAGGTTATACAAGGTATGGTGTCAATTTCCCTTAGCATTGTATCGTTGTTAGCTTAGATACTTAGCTAGATCCCTTTTTGTCACATACTTGACTGGGTTATCCCGCGGTTGCCAGGGAAAAGATAAATCGATAATCGATCTCGCACAGGGAGGTGGATGGGGATGGGGTGAGGGGGGTAGAGGGGTGGGGGTGGGGGTGGGGTGAAGTCACACGCAAGATGTTAGATTCTGTTAGTACATGAGTTATATCGTTATCCTTTAATTATATAGTAAACAAGTCTGCCCTTTTTATCTTCTTTAGCAGCTGACGTTAGAAATGACAGAAGAAGCATCACACAGATCCATGAGCCCTAGGTGGTTCCTTGTAGTCGTAAGTTTTCTTGTTTTTTGTTTGTTTGTTTGTTGTTGTTTTTGTGTGTGTGTGTGTTTTTTTGTTTTTTTTTTTAATTTAGACATTCAACATAAGAAGCAATATGTTTTAAAGAAATGCGCATGTACTAGTGCTAAAGAGTTCTAGTATTACTGGAACGATCCATTTTGAAGAGAGGGATACGAAGAATTTTTTTGTACTTATGTGCAAAGGTACATAATGTAAAAAGATTACCACATAATGGCAAAAGAGGTTTTTTTGCATTATGTGGTTTTTGCACTTAAGTGAAAAAGTTTTTGCCATTATGTAATTTTTTGCCATTATGTTAATTTTTTTGCACTTAAGTGCAAAAGATTTGCACTTAAGTGCAAAAGTTTTTGCACTTAAGTAGTGTCTGTATTTTATCCTAAAACGGCCGCCCATAGTACACATCTAATTTCACAATCGGTGATTATTTGGATGCGTTTCAGTCAATTTTACTCTTTTCGCGCATTAAATCTTGGTCACTCAAATTTTAGCACATTTTCAAATTTTAACACAATACCGCAAAGATAAATAACCGCAGAGATATATCTTAACACAATACCCAAATATAAAAAAGCGTAGAGATATATTTTGCAATAGAACTATTTATTTGTTTTATGAGGATCACATACTGACCTAGGGCTACAAGATACTCTCTTCAACACATAAACAACACAGTATGTACAAGACGTAATTACATCAAACGCTCCCTCACACAATACCATAAGGAAATGAAAAGGAAGGAGAAGAAAGAGGATCAAGCACAGACAGTACAAACAATTATTAGCGGAATCATCATTGATCGCAACGATTCAACCTCAATAAAATCCCATAAAATATTACAGCTAAGATAACAATATTGATATTCCTATTGAACAATAGGTTTATACTTAGGTTACGTCTCATTTTATATTCAGGCAACTTCTGGAAGCGAACATTCTTTTCAATCAGCTGAAAAATTCTACCTTTTTTCAAATATCTCCGTTTAATTCGTCTCTATGACAGTGAATCATACCTATGAATTCCATTGATCCTAAAAGCGACATATTTTTCCGATTCAGCTGTATGTTCTAGCTTTTTCCAAAAATTTTAATTAAATTCATTGGTATAATTGTAAACCATACCAATACATTTCATTGATCATAGATACCTTGCTATAAACTGCAGTACTGTGTGACACAGACTAGTCGGATATTATTTGTTTAGAGTTTATCATTACGGGAATATTCTGATAATATCCTTAATTGTCCTTCAATGCATTCGTTTATATTTTTCACCTAACAGGGCCAAAATGTTACAATGTTTCGAATTCTGCCTTTTGCTAAGAGTTTCAAAACAACATCTGATTTTATCCAAAATGATGTTGTTGTTTTTTTTATTTACTTTTTCTCCAATTAAGGGTTTACATATGTACTACACTTTAAACTTTCAGATTGGAGGCCATATTTTGATAGCGATCCCGACATTATGTCTAGTATCGCTAATGTACACCAGACAGAGTGAAATGATAGACTCGGAGGACTGCAAGTAAGTGTTACAAAATGTATTGTCTAATGTGACAGGATGAGGTTCTATAGACCAAAGTGGTCATTAGGAAGGCTGATGGAACATCAATACATGTTCTGTCTAGAATATTGTGATATAACGTTTAAAAGATAACTCGAACAGTATTGCATTTAATTACATCTGACATTTTATAGATATATCCGTTAAGTTCATTGATTCAAATGTTTGTGAGTTGTTATTCTTACAAGACCACAGTTAATTATTCAATATGAAAATGAAACTGTATCTAAAAACTAAAATAATGCGAAGGTAAAAAGTGTACGGAATTGTCATGATGTTCATTGTTCAATTTGAAGAAATTATGTTATTTCCTTTCGTGCGCGATTAAAACTATTTTCTAATTTTTAAAAAAATCATATAGGTTGCTGGCCCAAACTCGTGTAGTAAAATCCTATCACTGAAATCTTTTAAAACAATTCAAATATTACATAGCCAGGAATCTTCTATCTTAAATTTCCAAAGAATTAAATCGGTTAAAATTTTGGTTTAAGCTAGTGTTATACCTGCCATGTATTGACTTGGAAGTCTTTGTTACTCACAGCCTTTTAGAGAGGTTCCCTGGCTATTTCCGGAGTGAAGAGGAACTGTACGAGAACAGCCCTGCACGTTTAGTCCCCTTCACAGCTAATTATACTGAGGATGACTGTAAGAGCTTAAGACTGGAAGGGAATTCAACAATGTGTGAATTAAAATTCACATCATTAACCTACCACGGCTGTTGTAAAACGTACGTTGATTTTAGAAATTACACTTTCTTCATTCACAAAAAATAAAATCATATTGCCTTCAAATGTACATGTAAAACTAATACAGTGGTATTATATTTTGATTTCATTGTAAATTTAATTTACGGGATAAAATTACATCTAATTGATCAATCATGGTGTGCTGTGGTTTCTTTTACGAAAATATGGACACCAGTTCTGTTGACTCATTTGGATCAGTTATATCACAAAATCTTGTAATATAAGAATATACATGTTGCAGAAAATGTCATCAAAATATTATGTATTGTTTTCGTCTATTAATTTCTTATGGTAATGCTTTCATAGTCTATCAATAGTTGTTTCGGTTATTGATGATCTGCAACCCATCGAAATGCAACATTTTCTGCAAAATCACGTAATTTAAGAATTTTGTAAATTTCAAACATACCTTCACAGAATACATTTTCATAACGTTATAATGCTGTGGTATATCTTTTAAAGAATTTGTTTTTATGCAGTTTTGGAATATTTTGGAAAATAAGTCCCTCCTTTTCATTATACCATATCTTCTCCTTCACTAAATTGTATCTATATAAGAAGTCCCTCCCTTTCATTAATCGATATATTCTCCTTCACTAAATTCGTATATATATTTGTTATTCATTTTTTTCTGTCTTTTATAAAACTTGTTCAATGTTTATAATTTCAGAGTTAAACAAACAAGATACTTTGATAATCAAATCAAGTGCGGAGGACAAATGAGGACTTTGGCGACATTTAACAACCTCAAACAAATTTTTCAGTTTGATAATTGCACGTAAGTTGTAAAAATATTCTTTAACTATTGACATTGTCAAAATTTGTTTTATTAAACGATTCCTATAAAACCATTTTAGGTTAAAAACTACGAGTAAGTGACCTTTTTGGATCCATCTTTTGCCGCCGTCATGTTTGTGGTTTCCGCCGTAGTTAATTGCTATATAAATTCTTAATTTTACACAACATTGAAGTAGCTAACCTATTAAAAATATCATATCTATTTCACAATTGACACCTCTTATAATACATATACAACACAAATATTGTAGCGGTATACATATAGTGGCATTAAATTGAAACAAAAAAAATGAAGCGTTCTTTTTCCACATGACAGCGGCGTCTGAATTTAACGTCATTGCGTTTCATGCAAAATAGTCATGCAATATCTTTACCCTTTACCCGAATCTCCTACGGTACTTTAATGTTATTCTATGTGAATGTTTACCTTAATCTTCTGTAGATAGGTGTCCCAATTACAGTCAAAACGTTTCTTATTAAGCCCGACAGTAAATTCGTCTACAACTTTTATTTAAAGGTAATAGCCCGTTGATCGAAAATCCTCTTTTGTGATTGATCAAAAATACCGAAGCCCCCGGGAATACCCTGTTTTTAATTATAGCCGAAGATAACAAATTCCGATGTTACCTCTCGTGCAGGAATTCGCCGATTTAAAGTTAACACCGCGTTTTGTCGAAACCTGTAGGAGACCTCTCGGCCAAACACAGAAGGGAGATATTATTGTATTTAATAACAGTAATGACATACACTAAATACAATTCAATACTTATGTATGTGCAGTCTAACCTCATTATCTCAAACACTGATGAATCAAGGCCTTGTTTTATTGGAAGTAAACATTCAGCTCCAACGGTAAAATTCTATGAAAGACTACTTGCGATATCTGGAGGTATCATTGACAACAAAGATATTTGATGTTCGTTGATATTTTTGTTAACAAATTTCAGAGCTGATCATTGCATAATATAAAACTTTATTGCATTTTGCCAGTGAAATATAGAAATTTATCAAACTAATAAAACGTATATTTTCACGCAGCGATTAGCAGTGAAAATATAAGATTCTGCAGTGAAAATATAAGTTTTCCGTTTTTTTTACCAATCAGAACGAACCTTTGTATTCACCTCATTGAAACATGCCGATTTTTCCAACCGAAGCGAAGATAAATAAATTGGTTAATTTTTTTCTGAAATATTCAGGTAGGGTCTTGAGGTTTGGAAAATCAAAAATATACACTCCTACTGAAAAAAGAATGTTGTAGGATTCGAGGTGTAAAAAGACGGAAATTCCCCTAGTGTACTGTAAATGTCGGGGTTACTGTCTTTCGAGTACCCGTGTGCTCTTATATGCCATTAAAGTTATGCAATAACAACATTTATCCGGTAGAAAAACTTCCAGCTTTAATTTGATATCAATTTCACATCATTTGAACTTCAAACGAGCGAATAAAGGGATGGGGTCACTAGTAATAATATATAGTTAATTATTTAGTTGTGCGAGTCCTTCAAGCACGCATTCTCCGATAACACCTGAAAACGCTTAAATTGTGTTGATCAGTCCTTTCAAAATGGCGCCGTCAAGTTGACGTGGAGTAACGACACAAAGAGATGACGTAATGGATTATGTTACTGATTCCTTCACTTTTCGACACTATTAATTTTTCGATGTTTTAAATTTTGTTTCTAAGTATATAAAAAGCAATAAAAAGAAAAGTGAATGGTTGTCCGTTTATTCGCACTCGTAGAAATATCAATATTCTTTCATACTCGTGAAAATATGTTACATTAAACGGAAACAATTCAATATCTTCTAAATATACATTTGTATGTTGAGAGTGGAGACAAGAAATCAGCATTTATTTCTGTTTTCTTTTATTTTGTTTGTTTTATCATTGTGCATTGATTTGGTTGAGATTTCGGTATTTTCTGCTTGTTTTAATTCTACCAGGAACAAACTGTTTTATATTATATATATCATTTTATATATTGTTTATTATATCATGCAATTACATTCAAATCACAGGAAAGCAATTGTTAAAAAAAGGAAAAAAAATCGTGGATTTTATTAAAGCTAGATTTAAATTCGTGTATAACGGTAAACTTGATGCATAAGTTAATTAATAAGTATAGCCCACTTCATGTTTGGGTTACGGCACACCAACCTCAGAAATGAGGGTGTTTTATGTTACCTATTCTAACATACCAACGCGGGCAGTCCAGCCTCAGTACATATCATGCGATGAGCAATTCATAGTAAAACCCATTTTGTTAAACTGCAGCGACCTGCAGCCTACTTGAGAAAATTTTTAACATCTATTTGAAACAGTGAATGCATTTAAAGTTCCTACTAAACTTTTTGAAATTTGTTTCAAAAATATAGTTTACCATGGTCAATTATTCTCTTATAAGCTTACACATACTGGAATTACCCGTCTTTAATTTCCTTTGTTTTGTCTGCTCATGTTTTCTTTTTTTTTTTTTTTTTTCAATTTAAAACATTTTAGCCGAAGGTTATTTAAATGTCACAATAACAATGTTGATGTTAATAACATGATACTAACACTAGTATTAATTAGTTTTATTAAAGTATTTAAGGAAACCTTTGCTTTTACCTAAGGACGTCATTAATCCTGTTCGTACTATTGTTGCGATACATATGTATTAATCTGGGGGGGAACAGGAGAACAAATACGGATAAAATAGATTACTTATTATTTTTGAAATTTTCAAATTCAGTCAACAACCCGGATGTGACGGTTCCAAATGTAGCTGTGAAAAGGACCTGCGCTCTGCCGTGTACGATAAGGGAACGGGAACGTGTTCGGAGAGGTACGGTCTATGCAACTTTTATATGAAGGGTTGCTGTAAATGCGTGGATTTGCCTTCACCACGCTGACCAAAAGAATAACGAAAGGAAGACATCTGTCCAAACTAGATAAAACATGCTGAGTTCATCTACCAATAAATATTGATATCAAGGATGAATAATTCGGATAAGATGATTCATTTTCTGTCTGCGAGGTATTTTTTTTTCTAATGTAGTTTGGTTTGAAAATTGGACAACTAACTTGTCCCTGCTGGCATTATTGCTACTGATGATATTGCCGCTATGTAAAGGCCAAAGACACTTTCAAGCACATTTTTGATGTATATAAATCATTGGCTATTTTAATTAAAAATGGAAATGCTGTGTTCTAATGTCAATTAAAAATGTCAGCGCTGAGTTTTGTCAATGAAAATTGCAGCACTATGTTCGGCAGTCAATGAAAATGGCAGTACAAATGTCTTATGTGGTCAAGGGAAATGGCGGGGCTGTGTTCTGCAGTTAATGAAAATGGCAGCAAAACTGTCTTCTGCGGTCAATGAAAATGGCAGCGCTGTGCTTTGTGGTCAATTTAGAATGACATTTATTTTAAAGGAGTTGCTTCACTGACAAAGAGTAATTACAACCGATTGAAAACACAATTGGTTGTTGTACATTTTTATACATTTCTATTAATTACATACTTTACGCTGCTTACATACAAAAATATACTCCATACGTTTAAGTTTCTCTTTCATCTTTAAAATTGACCAAATGACAAATTGTATCCCGAAGAAATCGTACCGTTTTTCGCTTCTGCATTTTGCATTCAACAATTGGTCTTAGTACATCTTTTGAAAACATTATTTTATCATTAAATATCTAACGTGTTTGTAGTCATTTATTAGTTTCATATGTATTCCCATCATGCATACGCTAGTTATAGTTTGCGTAAATGATAATAGATAGATAGAAACACGACGCGACTTGTGTAAAGCAGCGTACTTAGATGTTAAGTCAATCCATCGAGAGACCAACTTGTTATCTAGTTCTTTATCAGTAATCTAATTTCAAAACTAAAATGAAAAAAAACCACAACAGAATATGTGTTTTATACGTTTATTTTTTTCAAATGATCAAATATAGGCAGTGTTTCAAAGTGTGTCATGGATTTGTCGGTGTTCGCCGTGTCTGATCTGGTTCGGCTTTCCTTCGTTCAGCAAACATAACGAGGAACCTGACAAGGTTTATTATATCGGGTACAACGATACAGCCGAGGGTAAAAACAAGTAAGGTACACCCCAGACCTCCCAAGGCGACGCTGCTGGGTCTGGAGTCATACACGCTGATGAGTTTACGTCGACTAGCGGACGTGTTTGTCTTTGCTACATAAAGTTCTTCTTTTAGTTGAGTAATGATCTCTTGTTTCTTATCATTGGTCAGGTGTGTGACGTTATTCTTGTTACAACAGAAACAATTTCGATCCAACTGTGTTCCTGTACTTCTGTTCGATCCATCAGTAGATCCCGTTGATGTAGCCGTGCTACCTTGATATTCAGTTGTACTGCTATTGGATCTAACAGTACTAGATTCCGGTGACGTAGCTGCACTTCCTTCAGAAACATCGATAAGAGTGTTATTTGTGTTTCCGATGGTAGTGTCCCCTTGGTCCCAGGATTTCTCTGTGACTGGGTCTCCTGAACCATTGATGTGATCTTCGGAAATTGAGTTAATTACACCATCAGTAGAGGGAGTAATGGTTGTAGGCCCCGTAGCTGGAATGTAATCATACATATGCATTTAGAACACAAGGGTTATCAGTGTTTTACTGCATTCTGACAATATAAATATATCAGATCCATAATCTATACTACGCTTGCCGCTTAAACTTGGTTGTAAGGACTTGGTAGCCGGATAAAACTATAATGTGAGCGGATATAGGATAACTTAACATGTCTAGTTGTGGTATTTCAGTGTGATGGTGCTATACAAGAGTTTTCAATCATAAACTCTAATAGTATTACACAATATCAGTAAACTTTGTTGTGCCGTTAGTCCTTTTGGACTTTCAAAGAACCCGTTAGTGATCCGGTAATTTCTGAACACTTTCTGCCCTTCGGTTAAATTTACTTTCACACTCTGCATCCATACTCAAAACCCTCTGCATTGAACGCATGGCTGCACCACAGGCGCTTGCATAGAACATATCTCTTTCGATTTTTTTTACATGACAGCTGTATGTGTAATGTGTAACCGCTGTCATATCAAAAAAAATCGAAAGTGATATTTTTTATGCAAGCGCTTGTGGTCTGCACTGCCTGACACGAAGGTTGCATTTCTAGTTTAGCAGTGTTTTTGTTAGATTATTTACTTTAAATTAAAAATTTAAATTAATGGGATATGATAAAACGGCATAAAGCAATACGGGAAATGGATGTAGTTTAACGAAAAAGAATTCAACTTTCACTTTGTCAGTGCACTTATGATCGCAATTGGGATTGGCTGTCGTGGTAACATTGAGGACGGTTGTTTTACCACAGTGTTACATAAACCAACGAAATTTGTTGATATGATACCTTATGGTTTCGGAAAATATCAGTAAATAATTGATTGATTTATCCATCGCATTCGTGTAAAACGTGTGTTCGTTTTGCCGCCTTCGGTACTGAAAACACCGAAGAGTTCAAATATAGAAGCATGAATATTAACATTCGCTCTATAAATCGTCACAGCGCACCCTACTACCAAAAAAAACATTTACAGATCAGGATATATCAAATAATGTAATTACAAAAAAACAACAAAAAAAAAGCATAACGTTAATGACTTTTTTCTGTTTAATGATATACGCAACATTAACCCCATGCGTGTTCACGTTCCGCTCTCTGCACTCATCCCAGATACAAGTGGGGCTACGGTCACCTTTAGCCCCACTGATGTTGGTGGCAATGTGTATATTTCAGAATCAATCTGTGTCAATAATGAAAATAAGATGATGTTTTTTTTTTTCTATTAAAATCAGAACTCATGCCTTTCGAAGATCACGTGTAAGATAATAAGCATACCAACGTTTGAGATACACGTACGACTGGGATGGTGAAATGATAGTGATACCAACCTGTTGTAGACACCGTTGTGTTAGCGTTGCTATTTGCTTCCGGAAGTAAAGTTCTCTGTTTTAAAATATAATGTACGGCATTATATACTATCTATAGTATATTTCATGATAAAGGACAATGGGAATCAGGTATAAGTTATAAACATATAACAGACAATGCCCACTAGGACACCCCCAAGGACCCCCTTCCCCTCCTAGGACCCCCTGATTTATATTTTACACGTTAAAACAGTAAACTATTGTTATATGTCAATATATGATTATTTTCTAGGAAGATTGAACCTAATCACCTCGCTGTCCTAACACCTCTCAAGTTATATCTCTTTTTAGTACATGTAAAACAGTGTCGTTTTCCCTTTATCGCATAATGCAAACAATAGGAATCTCTCAACACTGGTCAATATTCATAATAGCTAACCATTTTATACTTTTCGCTGTCTTAACAAATATCTATATAACATAAGCTAAACAAGAGTTATCTTTGCAAACATTTAATTAAAATAATATTAAACCAATATATTTCAGCGCGCACGTTTTGCATCAGATTAAGGAAAATTTATTGAAAAAAATGTTATTTTTCAGGTGGGCTTGTTTTTAAGGTCGCCTTCTTTTTGAGGTCAACTTGTTTTTAAAGTTGACTTGTTTTTGAGGTCGCCCTGTTTTTAAGGTCGGCTTATTTTCAAGGTTGACTTGTTTTTGAGGTCGCCCTGTTTTTAAGGTTGGCTTGTTTTTGAGTTCGCCCTGTTTTTAAGGTTGACTTGTTTTTGAGGTGGGCTTGTTTTTAAGGTTGGCTTGTTTTTGAGTTCGCCCTGTTTTTAAGGTTGACTTGTTTTTGAGGTCGGCTTATTTTTAAGGTTGACTTGTTTTTGAGGTCGGCTTGTTTTAGCAACAGGCTCCCCTATTCAATTGTTTTTCTCTTGTACAAGTATTTGTTTGTAAACAAATCCCAAATCCCAAAAATATACATAATATATACGCTAAGCATATCAGCGAGTACTAATCACTCTTAGCCCGAATAAAAGCGCGGAAAGGTTCTTACTGTGGGATGATATTGGAGTATCCACAGAAACACTGGGTGGGCAGGCTGGCGATCTGCCCCCTACCTATTCACATCTTATCGGGAAATAGGACATTGGATTCAAAAGTTACAGAGTCAGGGTTCAGTCTAGCGTTTAATCAAAGAAGAAAACGCGTCAAGATAATCTATAAAACTCACCTGGCAAGCATATGCATACAGCCGATAGCAATAAAGATCATTCCAGCTTTCGCTCTCTTTAAAGCGAACGCAGTGCTGTTTATTATGATAGTTATTTGGATTATTCTCCTCCCAGTCCGTGTAACTAACGGGGACGCCATTGTCCTCCCAAACAAACACTCCCTCAGTTTCAAGGTCGTTGGCGCCAGTCCATATGGATGTAATATCTATAAGGATAAAAGTACCAGTGGCACGGTGGTACTGATATGTACAAACATGTATATGTGTGGGTGATCATGATCTAGTGGCACAGTGGTACGGATATGTACAAACATGTATATGTGTGGGTGATCATGATCTAGTGGCACAGTGGTACTGATATGTACAAACATGTATATGTGTGGGCGATCATGATCTAGTGGCACAGTGGTACTGATATGTAAAACCACGCATGCGTATGGATGGTCGAGTGGTACGGATATGTACATGTACAACCATAAATTGTTCCTACCACTCTATAGTTTGACTATATCATTTTGGTGGCTACAATCTGTTTTACGCATCACTTTTTGGAAATCATTTGTATTTCTATTGTATATACTATATAGGTGTTAAATCGGCTTGTTTGTGTTAACCTCCAAAGCTTTTTACTTAAATTGCTGAATAATTTTTATCTGATATCTTATATAATTAAATTATTTTCAATCTTTCGATATACATGTACATATTTTTCTAAATTACTATATTTGTAATGAGCAGCTACTATTTTAGCATCCAATTACTATTTCAGTAATTAATAGTAAACATTATAGCATCAAATTACTATTTTTGGAATGAATAGCTACAATTATAACATCAAATTACTATTTGTGTAATGAATAGCTGATATAATAGTCATTTTTTCTAGTTGACTTTTATTCTATTGTAATGCAATTGACCAGCATATCACATCTGAAAAAACCCAGAATATTCTTACTCAAAACCGATTAAACCATTACAAATCAAGAGCACAAAATGAAGATTCAATTGAAGACCGTAGAAAACATACAAATAAAATCCAGTGTCCCGGATGAGCACGTGCCGTATGCTAAATCGACTACACCGACATTCAAATCTAGGTAAAATATTGTTACGTTCTCAAAATTTGATTCAGGGAATGGGAACCACAAAGCACAAGCATCGAATACATCCGACTTCATATCGCACATCGAAAACTAAGCCAACCTAGACCTATGTGCACGTATATGTTGCGTAATACTAAATTTGAAATCTGTAGCCTGTAACATTTAATAAAAATCGCTTTCGGATTGATTGCAGCAGCTCATAGCATATTCCTAAAAACTCTCCTTGAAATAAAACGTATATAATACCATGAATTTTGATATTTTGTGTCTATGTAAGAAGATTACCTTCCACGTCCATTACATCCCTAAGGAACGCATCGATTTCAGCATTCTCATTTCTTACCAAATGAGAATTGAGGTCAGCGCAAGCATTCTGTAATGAAATGTGTTACAATTAAACTTCAAGGTCATTTTTCTTTGCTACATTGATAATACAACTGCAAATGGCATTGTGCAACTTGAATATTGATGAATTCGGTGTATCTTTCAGTATGTTCCATTAACCGGTATGACATGTGATAGTTAATTGTGTAGTTAAAATTATTTGAATATATCACAATTTTTTTTGGGGGGGGGGGGGGGGGGGGATGGTTATATAAAATATAAATACCTTAGCATTCGTCCAGTTGACTTTGTTCTTGATGAAAAGGTAACACTCCATTTCGAAGTAAAACCAGTTGGCGCCAGGGCATAAATCAGCAAATGCTGGAACAGGTAAAGTTTACATTATGATCCCTTTTATATCTATATTTCTGAAGGAGAATCTTAATGGGAACATACGAGGGATGATTGATATGTTGTGAGCCTGATATTGAAGAATTTGAATTTTGCCGGAGATATTGTATTATTTTTCAACATAATTCCCTTCAGTATCTTTACACTAGATAAAAATAGAAATAGATAAAAGTCTGACGAGAATGGGGAATAAGGCGGATGCTAAATCAATTTAAAGCCACAATCGTGAATGGCAGTCATGACAATGACAGACTTGTGAACAAGAGCATTGTCCTAATGGAATAACACACCTATAGTGAGCTTTCCGCGGCGCGGTTGATATTTTCCCGTAACTGCCCTCGAAGTGAAGCAAATTATATGCCATTGATTGTTTGTCGCTTTTGGAGATAAGCTATAAGCAAAATACCATATGCATCCCAGAAAACCGAGGTTATAAACTTCCCTGCTGATGGAACAGCCTTTACCCTATTTGGAAGGGGAAAGCCAGGGTGCTTCAATTGCTTCGATTGTTGTTTGGCCTCTGGGGTAAAATGATGGACCCATGTTTCATTATTAGTTACAAATATCTGAAGAAAGTTGTCAGGATCTTTCTGAAAAAAAGTTTAGATTAGCACGCGATAATGTGCGCCTGGTGTGCTGTTGATCATCTGTCTGAAGTCTGAGTCTCTATCTGGCCGAAAACGTTCTCATTGCAAGATCCTTGTCAGAAAGGAAGATACTCTTTCTTGTGAAATGCCAACTCTTATGGCTATATATCTTTCTATGGCTCGTCTTTCAGTCATAACAATATCACGAATTTTACTGACAATTTCCGGGTTTTCAATCAGTGACAGGCCTTCCAGGACGGGGGGTCAACCTCAAGGCTCTGTCGGTCACGCTCAATTCCGCCAAGGCGATACTGGACTGATGGCAATTCTTACAGGGCTAAACTGAAATGAAGGCAGTTC
This sequence comes from Pecten maximus, assembly GCF_902652985.1. Lineage (NCBI taxonomy): Eukaryota > Metazoa > Mollusca > Bivalvia > Pectinida > Pectinidae > Pecten > Pecten maximus. The sequence goes on along the minus strand of NC_047031.1, from coordinate 19,666,178 downwards.
TTGTAGGGCAAAACTGAACTGAAGACAATTCTTACAAGACTAAGCGGGGCTGAAGGCAATTCTTACGGGGCTAAATGGGGCTGAAGGCAATTCAAACAGGGCTAAAGAGACTGAAGGAAATTCGTAAGGGGCTACCGAGACTGAAGGCAATTCTTACAGGACTAAACTGAACTGAAGACAATTCCTATAGGACTAAACGGGGCTGCAGGCTATTCTTATAGGACTTAACGGGACTGAAGGCAATTTTCACAGGATCAAACAAATCCTGGTAACACCGCATACATGACAGAATGAGTCTTTAAAAAACGACTATGATAAAGGCACTTATTATTGAATTTTGTTGATGATATCTAACAAGACACGTTGAAAATTCGTTAAATATTTATAATTTTTGTCGATCTTTATTCTTATGTACAAGTACGAACACTAGATTCCATCAGATCTTTATAGGACAACATCGGCAGGCAATCAGCATTAAATATTACATGTATCTGTTACTCAGAGCACTCAACGCTGAAAGTCTATCAGAAATGCTTCATCAAATCGGGTAAGTATGGCAAAGGTAGCGAGGCATATTCGTCGTCTAGAATCCATTAGTACGGTAACGCCAAACATATTAGTTGCAAGAGGTCTAAAGGCCCTGTATGTACCCCTCGTGTAGGTGTTAAACACTGTTGTTACACTATCCTCATTAAAATCTTTTTTTTTCTTTTTTTTTGAGCAAAATCTTTTATTCAGGCAAAACATGTTGATATTACAAATATGTCCTCTCACAGGAGGGCTTGCACACGTCATTCATTCTACTTTTTTTCACATTCATTCTACTTGCATATTATGTCTTTAAATATAATTCATAAAGTAATTATTTCGGTAATTCTCTCTCTGTCTCTCTCTGTCTCTGTCTCTCTCTCTCTGTCATTAAAATTATATAGACTTTATCATTCTTTAGATAATGTTATCAGAAAGTGTTAACATTTGACATTGAAAGTTGGTCAATGTTATCGATATGAGCACACGCAATAGCGCCACTCACAAGTATTGTTCGACAAATAACACATACATGTATATGTCTTAAACAAAAGGCCCATGGGCTTCAACGGTTACCTGACTTTTGAAATATTTCTGTAAATTTGACCCTTTTTGACCCCACCCATCAGTCCTTTGGGGCCAATAACTGCATACCTGCAAAGCGCCTTCCGAAAATGATAATTCCAATAGAAATGACACAAATGATAGTCCAAAATGTGACTTCCTTTTATTAACTACTAGTACAATAAACGGTACCTCCTCCTCCCAAGGGGCAAATAAGAGATCCAGGGTCAGGAAATTCACAATTTTGGTAAAACAAATTAGGACCTTTCAATCTATAAAGAGCTTTTGATTCCACCTTATTTAGACCATGAAAAGATGCTATTTGAACTTTAAGCGTATTTGACCCCCAAACGGAAAGGCGGCAAATGGGACAAAAAATATACCAAAACAAACGGAAAGGCGGCAACAGGGACCACAAATGTATCAAAACAAACGGAAAGGCGGCAACGGGGACCACAAATGTATCAAAACAAACGGAAAGGCGGCAACGGGGACCAAAAATATACCAAAACAAACGGAAAGGCGGCAACGGGGACCAGAAATATACCAAAACAAACGGAAAGGCGGCAACGGGGACCAGAAAAATACCAAAACAAACGGAAAGGCGGCAACGGGGACCAGAAATATACCAAAACAAACGGAAAGGCGGCAACGGGGACCAGAAATATACCAAAACAAACGGAAAGGCGGCAACGGGGACAAAATTATACCAAAACAAACGGAAAGGCGGTAACCGGGACCAAAAATGTACCAAAACAAACGGAAAGGCGGCAACGGGGACAAAAAATATACCAAAACAAACGAAAGGCGGTAACCGGGACCAAAAATGTACCAAAACAAACGGAAAGGCGGCAACCGGGACCAAAAATATACCAAAACAAACGGAAAGGCGGTAACCGGGACCAAAAATGTACCAAAACAAACGGAACGCGCAACCGGGACCAAAAATAAATTAATCAATGTTTCAGAATCAACACATCACTTATGTCTTAAGAAAATGTTTTAAGAATGTCTCTGTTCAAAAACTATGTTTAGCGCTTCAAAAGCATAATTCAGGAACATGTAATAATTCAGGAACATGACTAATGTCCCAGGAGCATATCCAACGTTCAAAGTCTACATGTCTAATGGTCTATGACACTATCTTATATTTCAAATAATATGTAATATTTCAGAATCAGAACATCCCTAATGTTCTATTTTAAGAAAAAGTCTGATGTTTCAGGGACATGCCTAATGTTTTAAAAATATGTTTCTTTCAAGAGAGTGTCTGATGTTTAAAAAACATAATTGATGTTACAAGATGTGTGGAACATTTCAAGATAATTTCTAATGTTTCAAAAATATGTCTGTTTCAAGAACGTGTCTGAAATTTCAAGACAATATCTAATTATTCGAGATGTGTCTAATGATTCAAGAACATGTTCAATTCCTTATGGGAGTGGCGGACGTCCGGACGGAAGGCGATTTAAAAAGACAGCATTTCATAAGACAGTAATAACCTGATAAAAATAAAAGCATATACACACATGTATATCCCTTATCGACATTGCAAGTTCAAAGGATCATAATTCTGTTGAAAAGGAAAATATTAACGTGTCGCGTCCAAGCTATAATTTAAATTCATTTCTAATAATTCTGCAGTCGTAGATAAAAATAAGAAGAAAAAAAGAAAGCAACACAAAACAAAACCAACACAAACGAATAAGTGACTTCAAATGATATTGAAATGATACCAAATTGAACCTCTTATGGTAGTGAAACACTTCTTGACTTTTTAACTTACCTTGCAAAACAGTATGAAGCACCCACAAGGAAATGGCGAAATTCATTTGGACAGACAAGAAAGTGCAGTAGGTTATATCGAAATGTTTACTACCAAATGAACGGCAGATAACCGTTAAAACTCGGCAACAGAGCCAGGTCCATGATTCAACGATATGCTTAGCATAATATTTAATTTATGATTGAGCCGTTCTGATCAAAGCCCAGTAAGCTTAACAGGAAATGAAATAAGCCTACAAAGTTAGATATTTAAATCTATTTTCATGGGGATATCTCGTATCAGCACGTACAATACATCATGTATGTAACAATCACAGATCCTGTTCGGAATTGACAACCTGACTACCTAAAATTCATAACATTAAGTCGCAAACCTTAGTCTTGCGTGATATTTGTGATTGCATGTTGTTGCGAATTCATTCAACTGCCAACGTCCCATCTTGATTCTGCTATCAAAACAAATTAAATAATTAATTAATTCAGCAGTGCAAATCGTACATTGTCATGGTAGAAAAACATAAGCTTCATTTTGTTTTTACGAATAGTGTTTTCAAAAATCAATTTAATATATCAGATGTGACCAATATAAAAATGAACCTGTGAGGTGACACGCAACATTATTTATAATTGATACGTTCGTGTACATAATCTAGTTTCTAACCTATGGACAAAATTTGAATGACAATAAATCCAAGTATGAAAACAGCTCAGGCGTGAAATGTGTACTTACTGCATCGAATACCAATTGATGCGGCTATGTACGGGGCCCTTTTTCTTCCTTATATCTCCCTTGACAATGCCGTTGGCCTTGTTGAGCTTTCGCCCATGCGTGTAAAACTATACCGAAGTCGACGAAGCAGTGGAAGATTCCGCTTCCTTGATACCTGTCTTCATATGACTCTGGATGTCGACTCCTTCACACCTGTCCTGTTATGGCTCTGGATGTTGTCTCATTTACACCTGTCTTCATATGGCTCTGGATGTCGTCTCCTTCACACCTGTCCTGTTATGGCTCTGGATGTTGTCTCCTTCACACCTGTCCTGTTATGGCTCTGGATGTTGTCATCTTCACACCTGTCTTCATATGACCCTGGATGTTGTCACTTTCACACCTGTCCTAATGTGGCTCTGGATGTTGTCACTTTCACACCTGTCTTCACGCGGCTCTGGATGTTGTCTCGTTCACACCTGTCCTCATATGACTCTGGATGTTGTCTTCTTCACACCTGTCCTGTTATGGCTCTGGATGTTGTCTCCTTCACACTTGTCCTCATATGACTCTGGATGTTGTCTCCTTCACACCTGTCCTCATATAGCTCAGGATGTTGTCTTCTTCACACCTGTCCTGTTATGGCTCTGGATGTTGTCTCCTTCACACCTGTCCTTATATGACTCTGGATGTTGTCTCCTTCACACCTATCCTCATATAGCTCTGGATGTTTTCTCCTTCACACCTGTCCTGTTACGGCTCTCGATGTTGTCGCCTTAACACCTATCCTCATATGGCTCTGGGTGTTGTCTCCTTCACACCTGTCCTCATATAGCTCTGGATGTTGTCTCCTTCACACCTGTCTTCACGCGGCTCTGGATGTTGTCTCGTTCACACCTGACCTCATATGACTCTGGATGTTGTCTCCTTCACACCTATCCTCATATGGCTCAGGATGTTGTCTCCTAAACACCTGTCTTCATATGGCTCTGGATGTTGTCTCCTTCACACCTGTCTCCATATGGCTCTGGATATTGTCTCCTTCACACCTGTCTCCATATGGCTCTGGATATTGTCTCCTTCACATCCGTCTTCATATGGCTCTGGATGTTGTCGCCTTCACACCTATACTGATATGGCCCTGGATGTTGTCTCCTTGACAACTGTCCTCATATGGCCCTGGATGTTGTCTCCTTCACACCTGTCCTCATATGGCTCTGGATGTTGTCGTCTTCACACCTGTCCTCATATGGCCCTGAATGTTGTCGTCTTCACACCTGTCTTTATATGGTCCTGGATGTTGTCTCCTTCACACCTGTCCTCATATGGCTCTGAATGTTGTCTCCTTCACACCTGTCCTAGTAAGGCCCTGGATGTTGTCTCCTTCACACCTGTCTTCATATGGCTCTGGATGTTGTCTCCTTCACACCTGTCTTCATATGACTCTGAATGTTGTCTCCTTCACACCTGTCCTCATATGGCCCTGAATGTTGTCTCCTTCACACCTGTCTTCATATGGCCCTGGATGTTGCCTCCTTCACACCTGTCTTCATATGGCCCTGGATGTTGTCTCCTTCACACCTGTCCTCATATGGCTCTGGATGTTGTCTCCTTCACACCTGTCCTCATATGGCTCTGGATGTTGTCTCATTCACACCTGTCCTCATATGACCCTGGATGTTGTCTCCTTCACACCTGTCCTCATATTGCTCTGGATGTTGTCTCCTTCACACCTGTCTTCATATGACTCTGGATGTTGTCTCCTTAACACCGGTCCTGATATGGCCCTGGATGTTGTCTCCTTCACACCTGTCCTCATATGGCTCTGGATGTTGTCTCCTTCACACCTGTCTTCATATGGCTCTGGATGTTGTCGCCTTCACACCTGTCTTCATATGGCTCTGGATGTTGTCTCCTTCACACCTGTCTTCATATAGCTCTGGATGTTGTCTCCTTGACACCTGTCCTCATATAGCTCTGGATGTTGTCTCCTTGACACCTGTCTTCATATAGCTCTGAATGTTGTCTCCTTCACACCTGTCTTCATATAGCTCTGGATGTTGTCTCCTTGACACCTGTCTTCATATAGCTCTGGATGTTGTCTCCTTGACACCTGTCTTCATATAGCTCTGGATGTTGTCTCCTTGACACCTGTCTTCATATGGCCCTGAATGTTGTCTCCTTCACACCTGTCTTCATATGGTCCTGGATGTTGTCTCCTTAACACCTGTCTTTATATGCCCCTGGATGTTGTCTCCTTCACACCTGTCTTTATATGCCCCTGGATGTTGTCTCCTTCACACCTGTCATCATATGGTCCTGGATGTTGTCTCCTCCGCACCTGTCTTCATATAGCTCCGGGTGTTGTCGCCTTTACAAATGTCCTCGTATGGCCCTGGATGATGTCTCTTTCACACCTGTCCTAGTAAGGCCCTGGATGATGTCTCTTTCACACCTGTCTTCATATGGCCCTGAATGTTGTCTCCTTAACACCTGTCCTCTTATGGTCCTGGATGTTGTCTCCTTCGCACCTGTCTTCATATGACTCTGGATGTTGTCTCCTTAACACCGGTCCTGATATGGCCCTGGATGTTGTCTCCTTCACACCTGTCCTCATATGGCTCTGGATGTTGTCTCCTTCACACCTGTCTTCATATGGCTCTGGATGTTGTCGCCCTTCACACCTGTCTTCATATGGCTCTGGGATGTTGTCTCCTCGTCCTCATATGGCTCTGGATGTTGTCTCCTTGACACCTGTCTTCATATAGCTCTGGATGTTGTCTCCTTGACACCTGTCTTCATATAGCTCTGGATGTTGTCTCCTTGACACCTGTCTTCATATGGCCCTGAATGTTGTCTCCTTCACACCTGTCTTCATATGGTCCTGGATGTTGTCTCCTTAACACCTGTCTTTATATGCCCCTGGATGTTGTCTCCTTCACACCTGTCTTTATATGCCCCTGGATGTTGTCTCCTTCACACCTGTCATCATATGGTCCTGGATGTTGTCTCCTCCGCACCTGTCTTCATATAGCTCCGGGTGTTGTCGCCTTTACAAATGTCCTCGTATGGCCCTGGATGATGTCTCTTTCACACCTGTCCTAGTAAGGCCCTGGATGATGTCTCTTTCACACCTGTCTTCATATGGCCCTGAATGTTGTCTCCTTAACACCTGTCCTCTTATGGTCCTGGATGTTGTCTCCTTCGCACCTGTCTTCATATGACTCTGGATGTTGTCTCCTTAACACCGGTCCTGATATGGCCCTGGATGTTGTCTCCTTCACACCTGTCCTCATATGGCTCTGGATGTTGTCTCCTTCACACCTGTCTTCATATGGCTCTGGATGTTGTCGCCTTCACACCTGTCTTCATATGGCTCTGGATGTTGTCTCCTCCGCACCTGTCTTCATATAGCTCCGGGTGTTGTCGCCTTTACAAATGTCCTCGTATGGCCCTGGATGATGTCTCTTTCACACCTGTCCTCATATGGCTCTGGATGTTGTCGCCTTAACACCTGTCTTCATATAGCCCTGGATGTTGTCGCCTTCACACCTGTCCTCATATGGCTCTGGATGTTGTCGCCTTAACACCTGTCTTCATATAGCCCTGGATGTTGTCGCCTTCACACCTGTCCTCATATGGACCTGGATATTGTTGCCTTCACACCTGTCCTCATATGGCCCTGGATGTTGTCTCCTTCACACCTGTCTTCACGCAGCTCTGGATGTTGTCTCCTTCACACCTGTCTTCATATGGCCCTGGATGTTGTCTCCTTCACATCTGTCTTTATATGGCCCTGAATGTTATCTCCTTCACACCTGTCCAGATATGGCTCTGGATGTTGTCGTCTTCACACCTGTCCTCATAATGCTCTGGATGTTGTCGCCTTCACACCTGTCCTGATATGACTGGAGCTACAACCACTTGTGATCTTTGCATGTCATTATAATCTCCTTGTAATGTTATCTACTGTTCAAAGTCCCAGCAACAGCTCAAGTTATCTAAGGTTATCCTCCCCGTCTGATAGATGCATGTACCAAAGACACCAAGCAGGACACTCCATACAGTCACATTATACTGACAACAGGCGAACCAGGTTTCCCACTCCAAAAAATGCTCATCGTTAAACAGGAGCAGTAACTACCATATGCATTTTAATATACTCTGGTACATGAATGTCTTGGTCACCTAACCTGAATCCTTCCTAACAGGGGTGAATGCTAAACTAAATGCAATGTCAAGGGAGACATTAGGAAGAATAAAGCAGTTAGAAAACAAAAGAGAGAAGATAAGACCCCAAATTTAGTCACCTCTTATGACCATGCAATGGGTGCAGCAGGTACAATGTACAATTTTTACAAACTACCCGAGTGACCTTTGGGTGGTTAATTTTCATAGGGCTAATATTCCACAGTTGCCCCATGTATTTTTAATTTCTTACCACTGTTTAAGAATACATTGAATGTACATTATACTTATAACTCTTTAAAGTTTTTGTTTATGACGCCACTTTGATTATTGATTAATGACGTCATCAAATCATTTATCCTAACAACAAATAATTACCAGTCCTCCTGAAGAAGCCTACACTATATTGGCAGAAAGGCCTATTTTTTTTAAAAAAAACTTCATACTTTGTTCACAAAGAATGATTTTTTTTTTACATTATCTTTATATATCATCTCTATAAATTTATTTTTTCACGCCGTATTTATTGAGAAAGGCCTTGCACAAAAGTATTGAAAGATTTTTAAAAAAATGTATACTTCCTTTGCAAAAAAATGATTTTCTTAGATTATCTTAATACTATATTTCTTTAAAAAAAATCATATTATATTTCTTGACTGTGAATATAGTAAAATTTAACTCCCTGCAAAATATTACGACCTGTATAGTATTACACGTATAGGTTTATGATGTCCTTGTTTACCTAGAAAGTCATAATTAATTACATATGAAGGTTAACAGCTTACCTGATTTAGAAGGGGAATAGACATTTACAGCTTACCTGATTTAGAAGGGGAATAGACATTTACAGCTTACCTGATTTAGAATGGGAATAGACATTTACAGCTTATCTGATTTAGAATGGGAATAGACATTTACAGCTTATCTGATTTAGAATGGGAATAGACATTTACAGCTTATCTGATTTAGAATGGGAATAGACATTTACAGCTTATCTGATTTAGAATGGGAATAGACATTTACAGCTTATCTGATTTAGAATGGGAATAGACATTTACAGCTTATCTGATTTAGAATGGGAATAGACATTTACAGCTTATCTGATTTAGAATGGGAATAGACATTTACAGCTTATCTGATTTAGAATGGGAATAGACATTTACAGCTTATCTGATTTAGAATGGGAATAGACATTTACAGCTTATCTGATTTAGAATGGGAATAGACATTTACAGCTTATCTGATTTAGAATGGGAATAGACATTTACAGCTTATCTGATTTAGAATGGGAATAGACATTTACAGCTTATCTGATTTAGAAGATAACAAATATTGTAATAGGAATGGTTTTCTCACATCATTTACAGATTTGTCTCCCTTTTCTCTTCTTCGAGATTAAGGGTGAGATATATCTCTGTCAGCCCCTAGGGTATGAGGAATAGCACATGCTGGCAACAATACAATGAGGTCATTGTTACAATAGAATGACATCATGTTGACAATTCAATAAGTTCACATCAACATTGTGTTACATTACAATATATATTTATATGTATATATTTGAGCCCTGCGTGAATATTTTGTTTCTTTGTTTCCAAGATTCACTGCCCTGCAAAAAGCAAGGGTCATTTTGAGGCGAGGTCTTCTTGTAGTAGTTGGTGACTACCTCACTGAAAAACATATACAGTAGGAGGCCCGTTGCATGCCATCAAGAGCAATTAGGGTAAAATGTCTTGCCCAAGGACATGCACAACCATGATAGCACAGACCGGTCTATTTTTCAGCTACCTGCGAAACAAAACCTGACACAAGCAGGCCTTGGGAGTGTAGAACAGTGCACCTGGTATCTTCAACCGACATTAAGTGGTCGGCGCTCTAACTGACTGAGCTATCATGACCCCATCGTAAATATGATGGTATGGTTGGAGAGAAATAAACATCCCCCAACTTGTGAACAATGACAGAGAATTCTTCAACCTTCCAGTTAGACAGTTAGTCTGGTTGGGAGATTTCTCGGATAAACCTCCAGGTAGGGAAATATTCTATAAATCATTAAGAAAAATATTAATTTTGTTGTTACAAAGACAACCTAACATATGGTGTATGCAGACTCATTTTCTTGAAAGTCGATTTCAATGTCTTTTAACAACTCTTTCAGAATAAAACAACACGAGAAAATTCTCAAGTTGGAGAATTTCCACAAGAACCAACCTCTTGCCAAGTTAATATGTGTGTAGCAGTTCATATACTTGGTTTCGAGAGGACACGTAGGGGTATACACAGCCCTCTTAAACGTTGGCAACCAGTTATAGAAGATGTTAGAATATACTGTTTGGAGACCTGCATGGCTTCAAGAGTTGTTCCTCTTCTTTCAGAATAAAAATAACACAACTTCACTAGTCAATATCATATTTTTAATTCAGACTCATGCTGCACTCACTGCAGTATTATCATTCTTATAAAAATATGACAAGGTTGGATTTCTTTGAAAAAATAAATACATTTGTATATCACAATTTAGAGAAAAATTGACAATGGAAATAAAATTAACATGTTATCTGATGCACTTGATTGCGAAAGATGCTTTGATGAAATGACAGCCTCCATCTATAGACAGAGTCGGCGTTCACGGTTCCTTTCTCCTCTGACTGTAAATGTATTCCGTGAAAGGCCTGTAATTTGAAGAACATGGATATTACATATATTTCAGTTTTCCCCTAATATTTTACATCTTGTTAACTTACATTGATTCCATATAAATGATGTTAAATCAGTCTTTTCATACCAAAACTAAGGCATCAAGATATTGACGGTACAGATTTTCAAGCACTTTTTCCAGCACTTTTCCTCAATTTTCCAGGTGCATTTTTTGTCCAACATGTATGGAATTCAGGTAATTTTATCTTTAACATATTAAGAAAAGTGCTCAAAAATGCTGTAATAAATCTAAAAACCAAAATCCAAATATTATCGAAAACCAAAGCAAACAATCCTGATAATTAAAATGTTTTCGAAAATTTTCTTCCAATAAATCCCTTATTTTTATGGCATCTGAAAAGCATGTTCACAGCAAGAAAGTATGAATTCTAATACTTTTCAAGCATATTCCAACATATTTCCAGTACTGACCTTAATTCCAGTACTATTTTATCACATGTATGAACCTTGCAAGAGTTTTTAGATCTTAAACAACCAATAAGACATTGCAATTATGTTTAACCCAATGAATTAAAGGTTTTTATTAAGTTTATTAATGGTAGAAGGATGTGTGCAGGTAGCCACACTTGGTAAGAAACATTTCCTTATGTAGAGAAAGTAACAACTTTTTCAGAGTTTTGTGTCTTAGTGCTTAGTTAGGGAATAAATTAATCGTAGTATTTTACTTACCCTTCATACATCAAGGCAACTTTGTATACAATGGCTACCAACACTGACACCAATACACCCGTCTGACTTGCCTTTCTGAAATTTACAGGAAATTATACGTTTACAAATAATTCTAAAACCTTTCACCAAGAACTAAGTCTCCCATATCGTACATTTTGCTACTACCATTGCCACTCTAAATGTCAGACAAATATCATAATATGCATTGTTAGGAATGAAAACAAAATATTCCCACAAACACACACACACAAAAATTTAATTAATAAAAATATTTAAAATAAATTTAAAATATTTAAGCTAGACATATGTTTAAATATTTTTTCATAATATTAATTAATCAGTAGGATATCTCCCCAGTGGTTGGCTAATATATGTTTACTATGTAGAACACCACTGATACATAAGGTACAATATGCATTTAAAAGCACAAGATCTATGATTGGCATGCACAAGGTTTGATCACTAAAGCAATCTTTTCTAGGATTAATAAATTGAAGATATCTGATTTGCTATGTTTATCAAGTATGCTTGGAACTGTAGGTATTGCTGAAGCAATACATGTTCCTTACCAGCCCCGCTAAAAATAGTTACAGTGACCTTGACCCGAATACCCTGAAACTTGAACTTGATCTGTATAAGCTTATCATACTGAAGCTACATACCAACTTTTACCAACATACCATGAAGCATGATGGAGAAAAGTACAGAAAACTGAGCAGATGGACAGATGGAGACAGACAGACTGATGAGGAGGAAATGTATAGCCCCCCTCCGCCCCCATTTCACTGATAGGGGACTAATAAGCAGAAGATTTGATTGGCTAAGTTAAATAAGCAGAAGATCTGATTGACTAGGTTTCATTAGAGAAAATCTCTGTTTGGCTATACTTGTTTAAGTGTTGGAGACGTGTGTATAAAGATCTATGATTGCCTAGAACAGGAAAAATCAAATATCTGACTTGTGTAAGAAGGAGTCGTTATACTTACACTAAGGCAGATCCAATGAAGTTGAGAGTTGCTCCCACATACATGGGGTTGTCTAAAATATTGAAGGGAAATCCAGTAACTCTCTCATCCCTCAGTATACCAAAATAATCACCTGAAACATGAGAACAAAAAAATGAAAAATATTTTCCGCTTGATGTGACTTTCATGAGACAAGACACTGATTTGTGTGACATTTAAAAAAAGTTTCATGAATCTCATGAAAAAAATGGTCCAAATGAATGCATTCTTGCTACACCTCCCTCTTTCCCTTTATGGTGATAAAAACCAAATGCAATATGCTATCAGATAAGTAATTATATATTTTAAACAGTTGGCAATCACAGGGTATGTTTCTTGTATGCTTGCTTTGTTTAAGTTTCAGGAAGTAGAAGAGGAATCATAACCTGGTGACACAAATTGAAATAGATTTCTAAATGTGCGACTTTAATGTTTAGAGTAGGGAATAATTATGTAAATATCAATTTTTAAAACGTTTTGTAATATATTGGTGCTATATTTGATATATATTTTATTTTATTTTAGCAGTTAGTGCTCTAGATGAAAACATTAAGGCACTATACGCCACTACAAGAGCACAGCAGTGTGGAACAATTATATGCCTGTCCCATACCAAAAAGAAATGCATTACTGGATCATGTGAATACAAATACAATAACTGCAATGCAAAAGACTTATAGCTTATTTAAGATGCCACTGAGAAAGTACAATTTCATGTCATAGTAAAGTCTAACATGTTTGAATGTTGATGATGAGGATCAATTAAGATCTCTGACAAAAATCACTCCGGACAATAGTCATTCAAATACAGAAATAAAAAAGGGTGTCAGATGGATGGATGGCCACAAACCACAATACTGCATATAAATGAGAGTGTATATAGCAAGAGGCCCATGGGCCTTAATGATCATCTGACTCTAAAAAGACTCTTGTACTTCTGTCGTATACATACTCATTAGCAATTTAGTGGTACTGTTGGCCATATGGTGGCCATCTTTGATTTCAGACTGCCCTGAAAAACATTGTATCTATTTATTGTAGCCAAGTTTGAGATGAATCCCAGTGGTGGAAATTGAGAAGAAGTTTGAAATAGGTGTTGTTCAGACACACCATGATTATTCAATCATGTTATAAAATGGCCAAAAGGGCTGCCATATCAAAGATTTTACAAGGCTGAAAAATATCAAAGCTTTGTTTGCTCCTATTCCTCAACATTTCTACCAATTTCAGCTCAATGGAATCAGTGGAACTTAAGAAATTTAAAATGTGTTTTTTCAAGATGGCTACCATCTTGGATTTCAGACTGACCCAACAAATAACAACACTTGGTCAAGACTATCCCAGAATCATTTTAGGTAAGCTAACGCTGAATCCAATCGAAGAATCTTAAAAAAACGTGAAAAATAACAAAGACGGATAAAGCATGATGGCTTTATGTAACAGGGTCTAATTTTATTAGTTTTTATCATTTTATATATTAAATGTGATATTTGTGTTCAGATGTCTGTTTAAATGTGCCCAGATTGTATTGTGTATGTGTTTGTCGTTTATTGGCGTTACATGTTACAGGGTGTGATGTTTTGTGTTCTCTGTGTTATGTCTTGCTGTATTTTGTGTTACAGTTTACACCCTGTGATCTAAGTCCAAAGTCTATGTCCTTTTCTTGTGTTTTATTGGTCACTATTTTTATTTCCTTTGTTGGTCAGTTTTGGCGGGAATGCTATTGTTAGGATAGTTAGACTCTTGTCGGTCAAGCTGACCACAAGTATATTTTCCTGGTTCGAGATTTTAGACAGGTTAAAAATTTATTGAGAACGTGGAAGTATTGTGTAGGATGGCTCTGTGCCACACACAGAGTGATTCCTTTTCGTATTCGTTCTCGTTCTTGTTCCGCCGTTCTGTACAACATGTGCTGTGTGTAATACCTGGTTGAACTCTTGAGAATAAAGAACTCATTATTTTACTACCGGCTTAATTTTGTATAAAAAGCAACACGGTTACAATACATACTGTACCTAGGAATGTTCCGTAAAAACCAAGGCTATAAAAACTAGACAATACAAGAGTTGATCCTATCCAAATGAAGGCATATCCAGACCATAATATCCAGTTCTCGTACAACACTGGCCATTTTGGCTGACTGTCAAGCATCAATTTAAACCTAAAATAAATACAAGAATCATATGTCTAACTATCCTTGCTTTGACAATTTCAAATGAAAAGTTTCAAAAGATGATAAATGTTCAAAAATCAAACAAAATTCCATGTTTTTCACCCAAAGCTTTAACTAAAGTTAGTTCAAGTCAACATATTTGTCCTGATTTTAGTTATACATCTTCTATACAATATATAATTAGTCATGTAGTAATAACGACAGTACAAACAAGTAAATTTTGTAATTTTAAGACAGTCCACCCCTTTCTACTATACATAACACATACTTTCTGAGAATCTTAGCTTAATGTGAAATTGTTAGTGTAGCCACTAACACAAACAGAAAAGTTAAACCTATTACTAACAACTTTTGTGACCGCCTTATGTTCTGAATGGCTAATAGTCCAAAGGCCGCCCCTATCAACTTCAAGTCTCATTTCCCCTCCTTCGCTGTGTTTTTTGACAGCTACTTAAGGATCACTGATTCACAAACAGAAATGCTTCATAGCAAATTTTATTGAGATGTAATTATATCAGGGGATATCCAAAGTACTTTCTAGAATATGACTAGATGATAATGCCCTCGCAGGCACAAAAGAACTTTTGACTAATCATGGTAGCATGTTTATGCGTATTTTTCTTACCCAGTAAGTATAAAATCAACTCTTTAGGTCAGGTGCCAGATTGGACCTTGTCAGATCCAATACAATCATAGCTGTTGGATGGAAATCTTCATAATTGCTTAACATATCATTCATGGAGTCTTCACTTTATATACAACAGTCACAACTACATGTATATATATAAAAGTGTCAGATCAAAGGGAAAGAGAAAGAATTATTCATTTAAAGGAATGCAAGGGAGACAACCCTGACATGCATTCAGATTCTAATCAAGAGCTAAGGCTCCTAGGTAAAGATAGCTAAACTAGATAGAATAACCATATCTAGATCTGGATTGATAGGGCTGGCTATAAGAATTAATAGCATTTGTAGATTTAGAAGTCCAGTCATATCTATCTATTTTCTATTATTTGTTTTCCAGATAAAAATCATTTTATTTTTCCCGTCAATAGGGCCCTGGGGATTGGGTCCCTGTGGTTCCTAACAATGCATAAAAACATACGTATCATTTTATACACTCTCTTATAATTACATTAAGACATAATATCACACTCACATTTCTTGTGTAGACATATCAAAACATAATTTGTATATCACAGTCACTTAATATGATTATATCATTATCAGAGGTAAAATACTTAAATAAATAAAAAATTGCCCTTTGATATCTGCTTAATGAAATACGTTAGAATATACTTGACGAAACGCTTGAAAGTCTTGGTCTATAACTAGACTAATATGCAAGCATATACCTATTCTAGTAAATAATATAATACTGTTAGAAGACATGATCATCTAATGTTGTGTTTCTTTGTTTAAATATATCAGAAATCTCTAGATCTGTAAG
The DNA here is from genome assembly GCF_902652985.1 of Pecten maximus. Classification (NCBI taxonomy): domain Eukaryota; kingdom Metazoa; phylum Mollusca; class Bivalvia; order Pectinida; family Pectinidae; genus Pecten; species Pecten maximus. Next base: position 19,650,389 of record NC_047031.1, on the reverse strand, counting down.
TGGGCATTTTGAACACTACTTTTTCTGGTACAGATATATGGTTTATTAGTTTTAAAAAGTTTTAGTTAAGTGCCATATTCTGGAGTTTAAGCCAGGTTTGGCAAAAGCAACCTAAGAATTAACAAATGTAAAGGGAGACAACTGTAGGTTAGACCCTTGCAGACTTACATCCAGTCTCGGAACACACCTAGGGTCATGATCATTAGTGCCATGAGGAAGGTGCCTCGTTTCTTTCCACCAAGGACCCCGCTTATTCCACCAGTTCTATACTCCCATCTCGCAACCTTAAACAGAAATTGCATAATTTGGGATTGTGACAAAATTGCATTGTAATCACTAAAAAGTTCATGACAGAGCATCACCATAGACCATAGACCATGTATAATATATCTTCAAAACATTAACTAAAAGTGGGGGAAATGTTGTGGACATGTTTTAATTAAGTCATCTATCTATGTTTTAAAATGGTGTTTTGGTGCATTTTCTTTTCAATTTACTAGTGATATTGTTCATTTATTAATTTCCATGTTATGATTAACCATGATCAATCACAAAAATCACAAAGTCAGAGGTAAAACAACTAATCATCCATTAAATTAATTAATCGGAACAACACTAAAATTACTATTATCGTTCACCCAACAATTCCTTCTTGATAATATTCTATATAAATTAAGGAAAATATAGAGTTTTTATTTTTTAATTTTTTTTTCTCAGTTACACCAAGAATATGTAATCAAAAGAAAAAAAAATTAAATAAATATGACCCAATGGTCATATTATCAAACAATTTCACTGTCTAGTAATCATACTATGTGTTCTTTTATCGGGTTCATACCAGTTGTTCCAAATACGTTTTTATAGGTATGATATCTCAAGTGAGATCCAAAGATGGTGGCCATTGCTTGCTTCAAGCAAAAAAAAAGTATCTTCCTGTTGACCCTAAACTGACTTACAACATTCCAGAAGAGTGGGTTAAATATGACACAACCAGATGTTATCCACAGGTTCAAGTCATTCAACATCAAAAACTGTAGCGGCCATTCCATCTGAAAAAGTCAGAATTTAATGTGAGGAGACATCAGATTGTGCTAGTCTAATGGCACCACTTAAATAATATTCAAATTTTGTTTTTGTGTATTTTATTTACAATAGTTGGAGTCATTTATAAGGACAATATATTAATTAATTCACATACCTCCTCAAATAAGCCCTCGAACTCCACTAGAATAAAAGTTCAGAACTGATTATTTTAAATATTGATTAAAAGATTTAAGTTTTTGTTGTTTGTTTTTTATACATACAAATAAATTGTAATACTGTACCTTTTTAGACTTTTTATTATTGCCAACCACTTACAATCCTAAAAGCACTATGTAAGATATCATACAATTACAATATGATTTTTTTTTAAACTTAAAAGATATTCTGACATGCAGTATACAGTCATTACAAATTGACTATAGAGCACTTTATGTACCTGTACAGTACTCACTACAGTACTGTCCAAAAATCAGTACAAATTGATGATATCTGCCTTGGTCAGTATAAACCATGACTGAAATTTTCCACAGATAATTTGTCCTAATACTATAATGCTATGCATGTAACCTAGCTTTTCGTCATTGCTGAAGGCAGTACACCAACATTAATTTCACCTTTGACTTTATTTACTCAGTATAATATATATACAAAGTATGAATATGCATGAGGCAAGAGTAATGGATTCTTACCAATATTTTGCTGAAAATGATTAATAATAATATTCATTCCCGAAAAAAAAAAACATGAAATTTTCCATTAAAATCAGAATTAATTGTCAATGGTTAAACCAGTATCATTGATATCGCGCATGTCAGGCCCCTGCTCAGATCAGCTGATCAAGGCCATCAGGGAGATAGCATAATACAAATATATTATAATAATCTGTATAAAATAAAACAAATACAACTATATTAATATAATCTGTATAAAATGAAAGTTATACATACAGTATATACGGTAAACCTCCGGTTAGTTCGAACAAAATTAAATAAATATTGACGAACCTGTTATTGCTTCAGAAAATAAGCGTGAGTTCGAACTATTCGAGTCAATATCGGCGAAAATCTCGGCGGAGTAAAATCATTAGACACAAACACATCCATCGTAAATCTGATACGTAATAACGGCGGCCTGAACAATGGCACATTTACAAGTAAGTAAAATGATAGTATTTCATTTAATTCAATGTTAATTGATCGTTAACGTTCTTCGTTTCGCGATAACTGATGATGGTTATTGCGCGAAGCCGCTCGGGCAATGCGTAGCTACAGTACTGTCAGTAGGCCCCAAAACATTACAGTACACGTTTCATTTATGACACAAAAGTTAAACATTTGTACAGTATAATCTTTGCATGGTTATATTTTTTTTATCTGAATGAGAAACTATCGCTATATTATTGTAATAAATGGTCTCTTAAATACGTCAAAAGCAGTCTACATAACCTGTTGCGTTTACGAAAGCACTACTGTAAAAATAGGCGTTATATGTTGGTAAAATTAGGCCAGAATATCAACATGTCTGCTTTTAAATATGCCCAGTCGTATTATCTACCAAACGTAGTTGATACCTGCATAATTATCCATCACTAATTGGGACACCTGTGGATTGTTTTGACTAGATATGAATGCTTTTCACGTCACTCAGCACGATCGGGCAGCCGATCCTTTCAACTTTGCCGCTAGCGACACCTCGCGTGGCCTGCTTACCTAGCGTGAGGTCCCAGGTTTTCATGTAATACCTTGATTGGCAATACTTAAGAGATGTCCAGTCACAATTAAATAATCATAATGCTAAGTTAACACTAGTTATATGTGAAAATACACGGACGATTTCTTAGTTTGCCATACACAGCGCGAATACAAATATCGCATGTTACTTATACATTGTCGGGGCCTAAATTTGCAATCAGCTGTCTCGTGCGTGGTGTGTTTTGCAATGTAACAAACACTGAATTAACGCTAAAATATGCGGCATATATTAAATCACAGACGCATTCTAATGATCACGCATACAATCTAATAAACTAAATGTGCTTGTTGATCAAATTTAAATCTTGGCAATTTTTTTCGCCCGGTCATCGGGGCCGGGTCGTCGCGAGCTTCTTACTTTACGTTCTTCATTTGACAAGTTCGAACTATCCGAAATGGTATCTGATATAAACAGCCAGAGTTCGAACTATTACTAGCTAAAAAATTACCGTTTTTCTAGAAAAAAATGTGTGTTCGAACTATCCGCGTGTTCGAATTAATCGGAGGTTTACCGTATATATATGTTTTGGATTTTATAGGTCATATACATGTAGTAATAACAACAGTACTGTGCAGACAACTAAGTTGGTATTTTTTTCAGGCAATTAATCCAATTGTACCCCTTTATGAAGTTTATCAAGACACAACTACATTGTGTAAATAACAAACTACCACATACACGCGTAGAACATCGAACAGAACGACTTAAGTACTATTAAGTAGTAGATAAACAACAAACAATGTTATGTTTGTGTTTATGATAATTCATTCCTCGAAATCCTTTTACATACAATAATTTTGTCTAAATTGTAATGTCTTTTAGGCAGGGTTTAACCTAGGATTTGGGGAATACAACTGTACTAGTCCATTATGAAATTTAGAGGAAATGAAGGCTGTCGTGTCTTCATTGAATTATTCTTTAACAGCTTTTCTTTGCTTAAGTTTTGACATATTTAATCAGAGTTTTGGAGAATTTCCCCATTTTATGGAATTATTTTTTTTGACAGGGAATTAGTTTTTATTCAAAGGGGAAAACACTTACATAACTTACTTAGCTATTATTAATTGGTCTCCATTCAGGGTTTTTTCTGAGGGCTTAGGGGCTGTTATTGGGCCTCATTCTCAATTGGAACTATTTTATTTTAAAGCCAAATTCCCCAAATTTACAGTTTTTTTCCCAAAATTCCTGAAAAAATCTTTCCCAATTCACCAATTTTCTTCCCAAAATCGGACGAAAAGGCCCCTTCCCAAACCAGTGAAGAAAAGCCCTGAGATTATATAACATCTGTATTCTTATGGCAAATATATACTGCTGGTATTAGATTTATCAATAGAAGGTCACAATCACTGCTCAGTGTGTACACTTGATCTTCATTATCAGCTGGTCATTGTCAATGTGATCTTTTATCTAAATTGAAGTACATTTCTTTGTATGTCTTCAGTCTGCAAATTTTCAGTAGTAGCTAGGAACTAGGAAGTTATAAACTAAAAACTGCTATGGAGATGAATTGATTTCTAGTATTTAGTAACTTCGATAAGGTGTGAAGATGCAGTAGGAATTAAGAATCACAATTTGTACATACACATATATAGATCTACTAATCACTAAAAATATAAAAATACATGTAAAGTCCTTTAATTAGTCATGTTTGTTGTGATTCTAATCCTTAATCATGTTTAGTTTGATTAATTACATGCCGGAGTACTAGTGATGTACGTGTTTACATAACAAGTTTGATATGTGTAACTTCTAGCATATTTATACACATATATGTGTATGGAGTGATGTGTATCGAAGTGGATAACAAAATAATGACATAGTACATAAATTTGAAAATATCAATGTTTTTCTAGCAAAATGTGTGTGTGAAGATGTGTGTGTGTGATTGATTATATAGTAAATGAGTAACTAATAACTGTATAGTTGATGTATATCTCTGAGAATTTATATTTATTTATCTAATCTATATATTGTAATTGATCTAGACTCTAGTGTAGACAGGTTATCTTCATCTTCACTAGCTAAAGCTTCTGATCATGTTACACTCCACGAACTCTTGGCAGATATAGTATTAGTTGTGTTTAAACTGTCGCGCCCTGGAATTCCAGTGCATCCAATCAAATCACGTTCTATAATCTGGCTTGGTTTTTGCAGCAAACAAAAATTTGCGACACCCAGTACGGAGCTACAGTACTTTGTCGACTACGTCATGTCATTTTACCTAAATACAGAGACGTACAATCTTTGGGCAAAGATTCACAGTGTTTGATCAATTGATAGAAGTTATTGATCATATATATATATATCTCAACAAAATGACAAAAGCCTTCATTTGTGTTTGTAAACATCATTGATTAACTGTATGAAAAGTTAATTATGAAAAAAATCCTGTTCTGTTTGAATTAAACAACAGACATCATCTACAAGACAATCCACAACATAGACGACGCACACAAATTTTAACAAGACATAAACGCAGCAGGACAGTGGGAACAAGACTGGCTCATGAAAATTCACCCAAACAAATGCAATATCATATCCATTTCAAACAAACGCACCAAAACAACATACAACTACAAACTGCACGACCACACACTGCAACAAGTCGACCCCAGCAAATATCTAGGACTCACATTACAGAAAAATCTCAAATGGGATACACACATCAACAACATCACCGCAAACGCCAACAGATCACTAGGCTTCCTAAAACGCACCCTGAAAATAAACTCACAACATATAAAAGAACACGCATACGCCCTAGTGAGACCCAAACTGGAATACTGCTCTTCCATATGGGACCCGCACAGCACAAACCAAATCAACCAAATAGAAAAAATTCAACGCAGAGCAGCACGATACGTACAAAACAGATACCACAACACAAGTTCAGTACAAGACATGATGGACAAACTCAACTGGTCCACACTTCAAACACGCAGACTCAAGACCAGACTTATACTATTATACAAAATCATTCACCATCATGTCGCAATAGACCCACACGGCATCATGCACCCAGCAGACCCTAGGACAAGGCAAACACACCCCTACACCTTCAGACACCTATCTGCCACCAATGACACATACAAATACTCCTTTTTCCCACACACAATGACACAATGGAACCTCCTCCCGATGGCAGCAGTACAATGGTAGCACACCACAGTAAGACAGCCTGGCCATGGGCAATTTTTTTGTTAAGCAAATAACTCCTGTATTATGATATGTATAAAAAATGAAAAAATAAATGTACACTATAATTGGTATATCCAGTATGAAGTAGTACATACAGGCTTCACATTTATTAAAACAAAAATCAATAAATTGGTTCCGGATTTTAAATATCCGGATTTTCCGAGCGTGTGTTTACACAGGAAATTTAGTTTCGCCTACAGCGCAAAATGGAAGCCCACAGAAAAGGTAAGATAGCGGAAAAACTTAATTTACAACATATGTCCAAACAAGATTAATTCTGTCTTTGGGATAGAGATATTTAATTTTAAATAGGTTTCAGAAAAAAAATTGTGTAGAGAATTGTGCCATTTTGGGTCAAATATCATAATATTTTGCAATTTTTGAGAATTTTTTAAGCTGTTACCATGGTATTCACAGCTCTAAAAATCACAGAAAATATCAGTTTACTTATCCTTCAGAGCTCTATCAAAATTGCAAATGTTGTACAGATTTCAAATATATATACTTTATTAGAGGTTATATGTAAGGTTAACTGGCAATGTTTACATATCTAAAGCATGTGCCATATTTTTCAGAATTTGGCATTTTTACTGTACACTGCTACCTTATAAGGGCTGAAAAATGTAATTTTTTGGAAATTGTGCTTAATTATGCTTGATTAAGCTTCATTTTAGTTCATTATTGCTCAAAAATGCATAAAAACAATTTAAAACTTGTTTATTATCTGGCTTGTCATATTAGAGGAATCAAGGGAGGTAACTCGCATATTTACCCATTTTAAGGGTGGGTTAATTAAGCATAATGTTAATGAGTCAGTGTAAATTGAAAAGATATTCTATGTTTTATAACAAACCCAAAATAACTTATTGGGTATCTAACAAACCATATAGACTGAATTCTGGTTTGTTTTACCTGATTTATTACCCCGTATCCATGGAAACTATTACAGTAAGTGTTATTTTTTGAAATATTTGGTGAAACCATTATTTTCAATTTATTTATACATTGGTAAGCATGTAATTTCAATTGATGGAGTGTACGGTTGATACAATATTGTCAATTATTGTCACTTCCTTCGGTAAAGCAGAAAAAATAGCATTTTCCGCATAAAATGGGATCAGCGGACACTTTCATATGATCATTGGTACATATCTGAATTACCGGGGTGGAAACAGATGACTGTGATGTCATAGGCATGACATTTTGAAATCTTGGATGTCATGTCATGATTTATCAGTTAGAATATTGCATGTGTTGCTAAGCTGAGGTTTGGAAAGGAATTTGGTTATTTATTATGACACCATTGAGTATTTATGACGTCATAGATACCATCTGATGACGTCATAGTTACTGATGACATCATGGTAACTATGACGTCATATTACAAGGCTAAATTTGATAGTTGTATAGTATTTTTTGCTTGATTACATGCACAGAGACTCAAAGTACCACATTCAACTCAAAACACAACTTTATTCAAGAGATATACAGAATTATGGGAGTTTTCATCTTTAAGATTACCTCCCCTTATTACTGGATTGGGAGAAAAAGTTGTCAAAATACACCTCTCAGGGAAATCAGCAATACTCGGTGACTATTAAAGATACACAGTAACCCGATATGTCATTTTGTTCGTCGGAACATATTCTAGACATTCATGGGGTTTTTAGTAAAATTAGAATTAACAAAAGTGATGTATAAGGTAGCACACCACAGTAAGACAGCCTGGCCATGGGCAATTTTTTTGTTAAGCAAATAACTCCTGTATTATGATATGTATAAAAAATGAAAAAATAAATGTACACTATAATTGGTATATCCAGTATGAAGTAGTACATACAGGCTTCACATTTATTAAAACAAAAATCAATAAATTGGTTCCGGATTTTAAATATCCGGATTTTCCGAGCGTGTGTTTACACAGGAAATTTAGTTTCGCCTACAGCGCAAAATGGAAGCCCACAGAAAAGGTAAGATAGCGGAAAAACTTAATTTACAACATATGTCCAAACAAGATTAATTCTGTCTTTGGGATAGAGATATTTAATTTTAAATAGGTTTCAGAAAAAAAATTGTGTAGAGAATTGTGCCATTTTGGGTCAAATATCATAATATTTTGCAATTTTTGAGAATTTTTTAAGCTGTTACCATGGTATTCACAGCTCTACAAATCACAGAAAATATCAGTTTACTTATCCTTCAGAGCTCTATCAAAATTGCAAATGTTGTACAGATTTCAAATATATATACTTTATTAGAGGTTATATGTAAGGTTAACTGGCAATGTTTACATATCTAAAGCATGTGCCATATTTTTCAGAATTTGGCATTTTTACTGTACACTGCTACCAATGCACTACACTAGAGATCTTCAAGGCACATATATTATACACAATGCAGCCCTTGATGATCATAAACACACACCGTAAACACACCCTCATGTTTTTATCTTATAAGTTATAGCTTCCACTAAAAAAAAATTAATAAAAAAAAAACCCTCTCACTGTACCCAAATGGCCTCACTTTTTTTTCTCTCTTTTAACAGCATCCAACCATCAAGTGACCGTCATCGTCATTTTTGACGGAGGTCTCACCAATTAAGAAGAAGAAGACATGTACAGTTGTAATAATTGCCCATTTTGTACAGGTCTAACATTAATAAAATAATTACTTTGAAATAATTTTTAAGTTGAAAATGTCTGTAAAACATAAATGCCCTGCTGCCATGTGACCTTTGCATACATTTCTGTGGTCTACTCAGACTTTCAGCAGTAGGGCTACTATGGTTTTAAGTACTCATACGTACTGGGTAGACTACCAAAATCCATATTAACACCTGGCAAATCTTACTGTGGGTATAATTTCGTTTAATTTTTATTAATATTGTTGTTGTTTTATTAAAATCGTCTAATAAATGCTATAAAAAGCGATACAGACCTTTGAAAGATCCAAAAAGACAACTTCTTCACAGCAACCAGTTGGTTTTCTTATTGTCGTCTGCAAAGTCATTCGGCTAAACCTCTGATTTTATCTATTCATATACACTTCCGAAAGACGTGACCGGCGTTTCTTTATCCTTTGAACGGTCATTTTAGGCCTAATTACTGGAATGCAGTTCTAGGGAAACAATCACACTAGAAATTGCATCTTCTAAAAACTGGCTCCCAGAACGTAGTGGTGTTGACATTGCAAGGCTGCACTGCAGGAACCGAATTCGCTGGCCAACGTGGTTAGCAATTTTTTCTTCGTATGTTCAGAATCACATTTCAATGAATTCGACTTTAACTAGTCTACCACGTCTATATTTTTGCATATAAAACTTTGATAACATGTCGATGGAATTAATCTTTCGGCTTATGTAACTGTCAATGCCAAGAATGAGCCATTTTTCTTAATGAAACAATTTAAAACTTGCATCAACAGCAAAATCTGTTATTCCTCCTTAAAACGGAAATTGCTACATTGTAAGGGCCATGACTCTGGTGTGACCGGAAACTAGTCCGAAACTAGTTGTTCAGCGGGATTTTTGAAAAGAAAAAAATGTTTTCTCAATTTCATCGAGAAACTCAAAACATTTTAATCTCAGTTTGTATTTATTGAAATTAATGTTTGAGAATATTCAACAATGGCACGAGTTTGCATAAAAATATTCACGAAATATAGAGTGCATTTGCATGGGAATCGCCATAGCAACCCACGTAGAGAGGTGATGTTGTTTCCCGATATTAAATGGCGATATCTAAGAAATCTAGTTCCTGCGTGGGTCCTGCAAATTAATTTTGAATGTACATTAATTTAAGAATGATATTGACAACTAGGCCTAACCTCCAAATGTTGAGAGAAAATGGTAGATTCTTCTTGATTGTGACATCATTTGTTCCTGTGCACAGCAAACGCTGACAATCGCCCATTGTGTTTTGTATCTAGGATGCGCTGTAGATGCAACATCTGCAGCCAAGATGACTCAAGATTGAAAAGAAAAATATATAGAAATGGAGAGTAAAACTAGCATTGGAAACAAAAGTACAAAGGCTGCAAAGGGTGGTTACAAGAACAAGAAGAGCCTAATGCCACAGGCTTCTAACAAAATCTCAAAACAAATCTCAAGTACTGGACAGTCGCAAGGCTCGGGAATGAACGGAGGTAACGCCATTTTTTGTTTGATCTTGAATGCTTGACTTTGAACATATTTAACCTACCAAAATTGGAGAATAACATTTTGAACAAGTTATTTAATCTGAAGAAGGCTAACAACAATAATATCAATTCATCAACAGTTGTTGATATAGACTTATAATTTATAAATATGAATCAAATTAAAAAAAAAAAATTTAAAAGTCAAGTTAATAATTCATCATGCTTTTTTTATGATGCTTTCCTCTGTGTAGTAATTGACTGAGAAATAATTCTTAATTGAGTTTAATTTATAATGATCTTTTTCAAACCAACAGAGAAAAAAAAGGGGCCGCCACCAAAGATATGGGATAGTCAATTACAACAGATGATCATTTATCCACGCAACTTGCTTACAGTAAGTTACTTCAATATCGCTACTGAGCAATGTTTTCTGGTTTTTAATGGGAAAATAAAATCATTTAAATTATGTATAATTTACCATTGTTATACGCTTTACGTGCATTTTGTAGGCCTTGTGCACAGTGGAGATTTGACCAGAAAATGGCATACATCAATTTTATCCCTTGACTGTTTATGTTTTATGTTGAATATTAATTGTTTATCTTATTTATCTGCAAATAAGCCCACTTATTCATTTATGCTTATAACAATTTTGAAATTCGTAATTAAACTACATGTGGTTCACAAATATTAAAATGATCCTCGACAAGCTTTAATACTGAACTTTTAAAAACTAAGGGAAAGGCTCATTTTCCATGGCAAGTACGAGGTGCAATATATATTGCTTGGCTAGAGATAACTTCTCTTTCAAAGCTTGAACGTGTAAGACAGAAATGGGATACTTTGGTGTCAGGATCTAAGGATGTTATACTTCATTTCCAAAAAAAAAAGCTCAGTGCATTCAGATTACCGTAAATATTCGCGTATAGTGCGCACTTTAAGTAACTATAATATAGCCTATCCAATTGTAACAAAAATTCAATTATGAATTTTTAAGTACTGTGCTACCACAAAATTGATGTCATGTTCAGTGTAAAAAAATTGCATATAAAAATCTGTATTGAATTCATGCTTCAGTTGAAAATGAAATCCAATGATTTGATCTTTTTCTAAAGCTACGACTTCAGTTATACCAACAATCAAAGAGGAAAGAAAGCCTATTTGAACAAGTTGAGGAGAAAGATGTTGTAGTTCGTAAATTGAAACAAGAAATTCCAGGGTAAGTACAAACTATATATATATATGGCAACAAACCTAGGGCTAGACACTAATTTTCATAAAGGTGATCCTTCAGGCTAGTAGATTTCATATTTGACTAGTTAAAAGCGTGATGAAAACAGTCACCTGTGACCTTACATTGCTTTTTGAAAACGAAAAAATATGAAAAGTATCCAGGCACTGCACAGTGTGGAAAGGTTATTACTGGCGAACTACCTGGTGTACGTGTTACAATGTAGCTTTCCTCTCTATGTCCATCTTGTATGTATGTCCAGGTGTATATACATGTACATGTAAAGCCAAAGTGTGTCATCACTCTAGCAGATTCATTCCTTGAGGGATTTTTTTTTTATATATAAAAGTTCACACAATGATAATACACTGATATTTCAGACAAGTTTAAGTTATAGGGTTTTTGGGGTAAGGTCATGCAAGATCATTAAGGTCAGGTCAAGCAATCAATTGGTCTTAATGCTGTGATTTTTATTGACTTTAGACAATATGTCATTACACATTCAATTAGTAATAATTATAATCAGTTAATGGTAATTAATGAAATGGTAAGCCCTCATGCAAAAAACATTTGTATTGTGTCTGGTTTTCCGAACATGTGATAAAGTAAATAGGAAGATTTCTGTCCAAATTTCTGGTTTTAAGGAGGATTAAGTTTTGTATGCCACAAATATATTTTAACTGTCCATTTCATCTATAAGACTTATATCAGATCTATAGAGCTTAGTGAATTCATATATTTTATTCATTTTTTTTTTTCAGGAAAACAGTCATGGTCCTCAAACCAGCACCTTCCTCTGCAGAGATACAGTACAGTAAAGATATAAGTATGTCATGAAAACCTAAATACAAAAATGTTTTATTAAAAAAGTTTAAATGTGTAATATCCTTTTGTTTTTCCAAGTAGCAACTTGACCAAGTTATGTTCAACAATGACAACATCCTGAACTTTTAACTTTATTTTTTTTCCCCACAATTTTGTTGTTTTCTTAACAGAAAATCCTTTTGTCATATAAGAATGTAAGACTTGCCTTTCTATGTTGTTTCTTACAGAAATTATTTGACTAAAATTCTAGATGTGTAAGTGTCATATCACAAAAACAAGGAAAATACAAAAGTTCTATTTCTATTTTTTATTTAAATATTAACTCTTTCATCTGGAATTGTTTAACTTGTCTTGTTATAAGATAAAATAACATTCATAATCTGCGAATACATAATACAATGATATAGATATGAATAGATCAGTAATTTTGGGACCACCTCTCCTGGTATCTTACTGAATTAACTTAGCCATATAATATAAAGTATTTTCTAATTTTCAAGATGAATTAAAATGGTGAAATATTCATTCATAAAAGATTTTCTTATTTAATGATAAAGAAAATTCTGAAATACTACAATTTGTAATAAAGAGTGTCAATCAATGCAAAACTGAGAAGAAGAATTGGTGAATTATATCTTTATGCCTAGATCTCAACAAACATGGAATAAATTTTTATATAAGTTGAAAGATGGAGTCTCCGGAAACTATAGGTCAAATCTTGAGGAATCATTTGCTGAGGAATTACTTGGTCAAACCCTATATTAGTCTCTGTCCAAGGTTTAGCCCCCAGAGGTTGACGGTTTGATTCCCAAGAGTAACCAGTCTAAATCCTGGGAGCTACAGGTTTGGGTCCTATAATCAGTCCCCAAGTGTTGCTTGTTTCATCCTCAGGGGAGTCATGCACATGTATTTTGTTGTGTTCTACCGTGTCTCCTGGACAGTGGTCATACACATGTAGCTGCAAAAGGTTTTTATCAGAACCGATTGACTGCTGCAAACAGCCGACGTCATTTTGAATAAGCAGTCAAAGTAGTTTTCTTGCATGTACCTATTTGGTCTAATAATTTAAACTTGTGTTTCCATTAACATGCCAGAAAAAAGGCTCACTTTGGTAAATATATTTATTCTAAATACAGTGTACTAGTATTGACTACTACTTCTATAAACAAGGACTCTTTGCTTTATTTGTCTGACCTTGAAAATGGAAAAAAAAAACCTTGCATTACTGTTCTTTACTTCAGATGTAACAGTAGTTCATATATAATTTTGTACTGTTTTTTTTTTATAATACTTGAAAGCAAAAGCCTAAGGTTTATTTCACAATTTGAGAAATTTTCAAGATTTAATTCCCCCTACAGATTATGCTGGTCCAAGGTTTGATGACAAAGGAAAGTTTATCTCACACAGTATCCTAGGGGGACTGGAGGATTTCAAAACCATGGCACTTAAGAAAGGAGAGTTTGAGGTAGGTGTTGTCTCCAAAAAGTGATGTAGGAGAGTTTGAGGTAGGTGTATAGTCTCCAAATAATTATGTTTAATAAGATTTAAAAAACAAATCAACTCTTATTCTTGCTGAATTGACCTTTTGGTTTGCCACTAAATTCAAGAAATTTGGACCTGTTATTTAAAATTAATGACTTTTAATATTTAAAGGATATAAAACATGACAATTCATCTGTATGCAAGTCCTGAATACAGTGTGGAATCTCAAATGGTAGTTCCTTACAAACACTTGATTTCCCGCAAATAATGTTTTCATCCACTTCACTATTTGAATGCTCAGTAAAATGAGTTAACAGACAAATTTGAACTTAAAAATTCAACAACAAATAAATAAATAAAAAAATAATTAATTATATAAATATATATATATATATATATTACTGTGAATTGAGGCAGGTGTCAGGAAATTTTGGTGTGTTTTCGTCCAAACAGGGTGCTTTTATTTTGGTGTGTCTAAGATTTAAAATGTCCAAAGAAATAATTTACATGACATATATATAACTGAAACATAAATCTAAAAATTAGCCAAATGAGTGTCTGACAGTTTCATTTTCATACAAAATTTTTGGAATTACCAGGGCATCATTTTTGGCCAAAATCTCTGATGAGCAAATTACATAGATATATTTGCTTTTTCAGCACCACAGAGTATCTTTTTTTACAGATAATAGGAATGAATTCTTCAAATCATCAAAGGCCAAAGTTTTATTTCACTGTATTAAGATATTAGATGTGAGAATTTTTCTACCCTTTTTCAGCACCGAAAAGTATCTTTTCAAATTACCCAGGTTTTCAAATTACACCTGTTTCACACATTTAAAGGGAACATGTTCTTCACGCCACCAAGGCTGTTTCATTTCCTACATGTACTTCATTAAAATATTGGAGAATATATGAGATTTTTTTCAGCCCCCTAAAGTCCCTTTATAAATTACTCATGTTTTTTTTAAGTGATAGTGTTTATCACTTCATCAAAATATTAGGAAAAATAGTTAATCCCCCTAGATGTTTAATTGCCTCCCATTGTTTGTCATTTTCAGCATTTGTTCACTAAACAAGAATCCACTAAATGTGTAATTACCTCCCCTTGTTAATCGTTTTCAGCATTTGTTCACTAGGCAAAAATCCATTAATGTGTAATTACCTCCCCTTGTTTGTCCTTTTTAGCATTTGTTTAAACAAGAATCCACTAAATGTGTAATTACCTCCCCTGGTTTGTTGTTTTTAGCATTTATTCACTAGACAAGAATCCACTAAATGTGTAATTACATTTTTGCTTTGTGTCCCATTACCAAGAATAGACTCACTCCCTTCTTAAAACTTGTTTCTAATTTAACTGACAAGATGTACTTCCAAGCTGAGAGCTCTGTTTGCTTTATACAGAAAACAATGACACCAATGTTTGGCAAAATATTTGGGCTCACCTCTGTGGGTCGCCTTAATATTATTTATTAAAATTAACATAAAAACTTATCAATACATCTATGAAAAGCAAAGGTGAGCGGCAAAAATACGCCTGCCACTATAACATCAAACATGTATTGAACATATATAGTCTTTAACATATTTACATACATCATTTAAGTTGAAAAATTGCATACATATATATGAAAGTTAACAACAAAATTCTAAACTCTTTGTAACTGATAACATGATATTCATAAAGCTTTAATTGTTGAAGGGAGGGAGGGAGGTTTTCGCTTCCAAATCAGTATTTTTTTATCAATTTTCCATAAATGTCTTCTTCAATGTTTTCTAAAGATGGCGTCGGTGAAAATTTTTTGTGATGAAGATGTTGGCCTAATGACCAATCAGATTTGACCTCTGACCACTGACCCATATGTAGTGCCCTTATAAGGGAAAGTGGGCGGAGCCCAAGTTATGCACCCGAAAAGATTATTAATTGGTGACGTGAGCAAAAATGTGTTTGTAAACAAACTTTACTATGTACCTCCCCTTGTTTGTCGTTTTCAGCATTTATTCACTAGACAAGAATCCACTAAATGTGTAATTACCTCCCCTTGTTTGTCCTTTTTAGCATTTGTTCACTAGACAAGAATCCACTAAATGTGTAATTACCTCCCCTTGTTTGTCCTTTTTAGCATTTGTTCACTAGACAAGAATCCACTAAATGTGTAATTACCTCCCCTTGTTTGTCGTTTTCAGCATTTATTCACTAGACAAGAATCCACTGAGAGAAAGAGGAAGTCTGAGGTGGAAGATAATTGTTGTGGTCCACTGAAAACATGGAAATATCATTTGAAGGACTGGAAACGCTTACAGCAGCACCTCTCTGGTGGGTTCTTAGGCCAAAGATAAAATAGCTTTGTTTTTTTATTACATATTTGATTAACCTCCTGAAAAATTTTAATGTGTTTTTATGAGAATGCATTATCATGACTTTTAACAGTAGTTTGTCATCAAAATGTAAAAGTTAAGGATAGATGCACAGATTTAGGATTGTTAGATTAACAGGAATGCCTTATATGTATTTTGAAATGACCCATAGTTATCTAGGGTTTTGAGATGACCTTAATCTTCAATTTGTTTTATTTTGAGATAAATCCTTTACTTTGTATAGGCGCTGTTTCTCGTCCAATGGAGGACTTACTAATGAACACCCCAGATTTCTACCCCAGTCCGATCCTGAATAGACAACATGTACATGCAGCGCTGGAAACCATGTACTCTAGCCATGGTAAGAAGGGAGATAACTCTTGACCATATTAATACAAATTGACTAGAGGTAAATGTCACATTGGCTACAAATCTCTTATTAGTTATCAGATTGTAATAATCTTAAAAGCCTTTTGATGTTGACAGTTGATTACATATTCAGCTGTTACCCATATCATTTCCTAGAAAGTTTAACTAAAAATGCCTTTATATGTATATAGTTTAAAACCAAGATTCATTTAAATATATCAGAATAAAATGGATATCAACAATTGAAGTTTATGAGCTTATATATATATAAAGCTAGGTTTTTTGTTTTATTGAAAACAAACATTTACCAAAGAAAATATATCACAACGGATGATCAGATATGACAGTTACAAAATTGAAAGGTTTTTCAATTATATTTTTTTTCCAATACTGATATTCAAATATTTAATTCGCTGTGTGTTTTTTGTGATATTTAAAAAAAGAAATGTATTTATTTATTTATTTATTTTTTTGGAAAAAGGAGAAGAAAGAAAAGCAAGTAGATTCTGGAGACAAAGAGTTCCAAGGGGAGACGACCTGACTGGAATACAGTAAGTCAATCTGTATTTATATATAGTTATGTTACAAATCATGCAAATATAAACTGCTTAAAAATTGTCTTTGGAAAATTTTAGAAGAAAATCAGGGTCAGGAGAAAAGGCTACCAAATGTGTTCAAATGAATGACCTTGACCTACGGTATGTTTAAGGTCTCAGGGTCAAACAGGCTAAAAATTTAGATGGCCTCTTCTCATGCAATAACCAAGATGCCCAGGGACTTATAATATTAGGTCTGTGGTATACTGGGGTGAAGGACTACCAAGTTTATTCAAATGAATGACCTTGATATATCATCAAGGTCACAGAGGTCAAAAAGTTTATTTTTTTTGGCCTAAATGGTCAGTTTTGTTCATGATACTTCCAGAAAAAGACAGAATATATTAATGAAAACAAAGTGTACAATTCTTGTTCCTATAATATATAGAATTTTGTTTAACTCGCATAGTAATTCATCATTTCATATTGTATCAAAATAAAATGTTTGTTTGGTGATTTTGTAGTGTGACATTAAACCAATCAGACGAAGGAAAGTTCATGGCTTCTGAGCAGTTTGTCGATGTGCCAAAAATCATCAAGCAGGAAAAAGGTAGAAATTAATACATATTCATGATTCCCCTTATACTTAAGTTTTCAGATCAAAATCGAATAATTGTATGGTATAGACTCAAAAAGGTTAATTTGATTGTCAAACAAGGATGAAGATCACTGAAAGAACCATTTAATAATTATAAGCTGCATTTTATATGCAAAGATTTCATCTCCATGCTCCATGGATCCAGTCTTCCCATATTTTACTTGAGCACTCTGCGCAAAGTGACTTTCTTTAAATAACATTTCTTTGGATTATCAATAAAAGTTAATGGATTAAATATTGTTTCAAATCACTCTGTTTTGAAGGTGGAATTATAAGAAGCTATCCTGCATACTATACCCACTATCTGGAGGAACAAGAGTCCGCTGTCTCCGACGTCATACACATTCTCAACCCACACAAACCTGTAAGTCTCAACGTCATGACGTCGTACACATTATCAACCCACTCAAAGTTGTATGTCTCAATGTCATGTCATACACATTATCAACTCACACAAAGCTGTAAGTCTCAATGTCATGACGTCGTACACATTATCAACCCACACAAACCTGTAAGTCTCAACGTCATGACGTCGTACACATTATCAACCCACTCAAAGTTGTATGTTTCAATGTCATGATGTCGTACACATTATCAACTCACACAAAGCTGTAAGTCTCAATGTCATGACGTCGTACACATTATCAACCCACACAAACCTGTAAGTCTCGATGTCATGAGGCCAATCTCAACCTATACAAACCTGTAAGTCTTGATGTCACTGAAAACTGTTTTCAATAGATTTAATGGTAATTTTGATTGTAAATTTAGGTTGAAGGCTTAAAACCTTTATTTCCAAAACTATTCTGAACAGTAATCTGACAAATACAGTGATGTATATATACATTATTACATTGTATGTACATAATATCCATAGCTTTAAAATTTACAACTGCATGGACATAGTATTTGATAATCATAGATGGTTTGAACAGTAATCTGACAAATACAGTGACAATTGTTCAAAATACCTGATTGAGCTTGTATTCACAAATTAAACCAGAAAATTGTTCAAAATATCTTAAATTTTTAATGTAATAGAGAATTTTGCCTTAGTTCTGTGCTACAGTGACATTGATCGATTTTGAAGTTGTGACAGCGAGTTCTATTTCATTAGTATCAAAAGAATGAAAGGTTCTTCATCCATAGAAGGAGCTTAGTAGCTCTCCGTTAAAAGTATTTGATAAAAGATTTAGAACATCTTTTTATACTCAGGGCTATATGTGTAGTCTGAAATTGATGAAACAAGTTCAACACATTTGATATGCGAGTGTCACAAACCTGTTGGTATGTGGCATATCAAATAATTGAATAACCATAAGTAAGATTCTGTTTACCCAATAACTCATGCTTATACGAATACAAGGGAAACCTGTTTTTCTGAAATTGATTTCTATATATATAAATTTCAGCTTTTTTTTCTTCTCTTTATTGACAATCATGCAGCATCATATATTTAGTGTGATGCCATAAATTATTTATGACATTGCAATTGATTGTGTCATAAGCATATGCATGAATCTTACAACATCATGACATAGCCATATTACATGGTAAAAGAGGCTAGTTTTGTGATAAATTTACTTCATGCACATCAATATTTTTCATGGCACATGTTAATTAAAAGCTTATATCCTAGTGTTGCTACACTTAGTCCCTCACCATCCTACACCTGGGACATGGTGTCTGAGGGCCAGAGGAAACTTAATTGGGCTATCCCTCTATCTGTCTTTTTATCCATCACAAATTTAAGTAAAAGCTTTGAAGATTTTTCATCCGCCCATTAATACCTAAATTCTCAATTAAATAGTTGATGGAGGAATTAAGCATTTCTGGTAAAAAGCAAGATGGACCATCAGCAGCACTATCTGGTGGAGATGGACCAAATATCTCAGGGGAGACTACTCTTGGAGAAGTGTTTGGAAAGGACAATTTCAGGAAAAGGTAACAGGAAATATAAATGATTGTGTTGGAATCTTGATGTTTAAATTATTTAATATTTGTAGATAAATTGAGAAGGAATTAATGTTGTATTCATTTATCTGAATGAAACTCACAATGCCTACTCATTCAAAACCTGAAGCATTCAATAATTTCAGTATAATGCTAGCTAACAAAGAATTTCATTTCAGCGGGAAATTAATTTTCATCAATCCTATTTACTAAATTAGATAATATCAGGACTAGAATGAATGAAATTAATTTTCATCAATCCTATTTACTAAATTAGATAATATCAGGACTAGAATGAATGAAATTAATTTTCATCAATCCTATTTACTAATTTAGATAATATCAGGACTAGAATGATTGGGTACATGATCTTTGAATCTTTTTTTTTTTTAAATATTTCTCAGAAATACAATTATTTTACTTCAGTATAACAAATTCTCCAACTGTCCAACAACCAATCAGGAACAAATGGGAGGGGCCAGCTGTAATGATTGGCAGCAAAGTGTTCAAGTGGGCGGGGCCAAACCGAGACCAGGAAGGACAGACAGCAGGGATAGTCTCTGTTTTATTTGAGGGCATGGTTGGTAAAAACATCCTGAGTTATCTGGAGATTCACAATGTTGGCAGTACTGTGGTACACTATGAGTGGACGGTGAGTGAATGACTTCAGTATTTGTACAGTGTATACTGGTATTGTTTTATTAATTTCTCTTGTAAAATATATAAAATCTCAATTTTTCTGCATAGCCGTATAATAATCTTTTGGCCCGGATATGATGCGACAGGTGGCGTTACTGGTCAAGATGAAGTATGTGATTATTCAACTTAGTGGTCAATGCAAAATGCAGATATGCAGTAAAAAACGAAACAATTTAAAGTTAAGATTGAATGCAAGCTGAATAAGTGTATGTATTTTTTCAAATGACACATTAATAAAATAATATTCCTGATTCAAATGCAGTCTTATTATCACCAAAAATGATTCAAACTGATATAATTTGTTATCGGTGCTGAAACACTTTATTTCGTTCATTTATTTCACCAGCAGTTTTATATTATAACCACCAGCATTAAAGCTATGCCATTTATCTTTTTTAAAGATATTTTTGGTTAATGTCTAATGTTGATCCTAAAATAAGCTTGATTTGTGACATGTGCATCATTGTGGTGCATGATAATTTTTCCAGCCAGATTTTGTGAAACATATCCTGCTGATTACACTTTTATTTTACGGGTATTTGATTCTTTGGAAATAGAAATTCTATTTCACACTGTACTGGATATTGATATATACACTGTACATTTTTTTTACAGAAAAATAAGAAGAAAGGTTTAGAAAATCTTCCCTCCTTTCAGGACAGCAGGTTCTACTTTCTCACTGAAGGAGGTAAGATAATTGTGGAATGAGATATCATACTTAAAAAAAAGTATCCTACTAGATACATCAACTCTAAACAGTGACACCAAACACCAACAATGTTCAAGGGCAATTGTTGTATCATTCTAGATATTTTATGTGAAAAATTATCCACTTTTTCTTAACATGTACTGTAATTAAAAGAAAATAATTGATTATTGTTATTTATTTGAATTTTTTTAATCAATAAATATCTTTAAACACATTCATGACTTATTTTGATAAAGTTTTCACCACAGTTTACATTGTAAATACATATTATATACACTGACTGACCAGCTGGCCTTTCTTAAGTGACTCCCTGCCTCATAAATTTGGACCAAATTGGTCAATTTCCTTGAAAGTCACTTCAGACAGCCTTGACTGTGTTGTTTTTTGTTTAAGGTGTTATGGCTCCTGGAGAGACCCTCAAACTTCCAATCCTCTTTAAAGCAAGCATCGGTGGAATTTTCTCCGAGTCCTGGAAACTGACGACACGCCCACTGTTGTGTTGTGGTGCTAATATTGTAATAAACCTTAAAAGTGTGACAAGTGTTGTAAGACTTCCAAACCAGGAACTAGAGAAAGTAGAGGTATAAAAACAATTTGAGGGTATATAGAGAAAAATGTTATAATCTGTCCCCTTCCTGGAATTCAAAAAGTAGAGGTATACAAACAATTTGAGAGTATAGAGAAAAACCTTATAATCTGCCCCTGTCTTGGAATTAAAAAATTGGTGTACACAATTTCATATAAAGGATTATATCTAATTTGTTCGAACCTTTGACGCTGGAAAAAAAATTAAAATCTTGTATTTATCAAATGACAACTAATCCCCCCCCCCCCCCCCAAGTCCAATACTAATATTATATAAGGTAACAATAAAGTTTACATTTACAGAAATGCCTGAACCACAGGAGTGCCCTCACCATTGCCACTGAGATAGTGGAGGACATTTTCCATGCAGTGAAAACCCCACAGTCCCCGTTATCTCCAGTAATGGAGCACACATCTCAGGAGGAGAGTTTCCAGGAAGACTTCCGGGGGGTAATTATATCTTAAGTTTTCTCTTTGAAAATATTAAGATGCCTAGGGTCAAACCACTAGCTATCGTAGGTTTTTGATTCAATATGAAGTTAATTAGGGCGCCGCATCGAGAGATGCGGGTGCCCTATAGTAATCAGGTTGTCCGTCTGTCCGTCCGTCTGTCCGTCCGTCCGTCCGTCTGTCCGTTTTTTTTTCTTCTGCACAAAAATGATTGAAGGAGATGAAGGATTTGTATCAAATTGGAACTTATGATTCCTCATGCATCCTAGATCAGATGTGTAGTATTTCATGCAAATCGGATTCAAAATGGCTGTTAGGCGGCCATATTGGATTTTAACATTAACATGAAAATACTGGATCTTTGTTGTTTTTAACTGTTCACTATTCCATTATGCAAAGTTGTCAAGAAATAAACCAAGAGTTAACTGACAGAATGATCAAACTCATAGTTCAAGGTCACAAGTTCAAAGGTCAACGGTCAAGGTCATCCTGGGTCGGCTTCAAAATGCCAGGTAATCGACCCTTTTGGATTTTAGCAGTCAAAACAATTTTGACATTTTCTTATCAATGAATGATCTTGTTTTTGATATGCTTTTATGTAAATTTGAAACATTAGTTATAGCAGATTGCAGAATTGTTTATTAGGGCCCCGCATCAAAGATGCGGTGCCCTATAGTAATCAGGTTGTCCGTCTGTCCGTCTGTCTGTCCGTTTTTTTTCTTTTGCGTCAAATTATTGACAAGAGTTGGAGGATTTCGGTGAAAATTGGTACATAGTGGTATTTAGGGAAGCCAAACACAATGGTACCACTTACAAAATCGTCTGTTGCCATGGTAACAAATGGAGGTTTCTGATTGGTTGAAATTACGATATTGTTCGATTTCGGTGAAAATTGGTACATAGTGGTATTTAGGGAAGCCAAACACAATGGTACCACTTATGAAACAGTCTGTTACC
Source organism: Pecten maximus (assembly GCF_902652985.1). NCBI lineage: Eukaryota > Metazoa > Mollusca > Bivalvia > Pectinida > Pectinidae > Pecten > Pecten maximus. The sequence goes on along the minus strand of NC_047031.1, from coordinate 19,627,446 downwards.
ATGGTAACAAATGGAGGTTTCTGATTGGTTGAAATTTCGATATTGTTCGATTTCGGTGAAAATTGGTACATAGTGGTATTTAGGGAAGCCAAACACAATGGTACCACTTACGAAACCGTCTGTTGCCATGGTAACAAATGGAGGTTTCTGATTGGTCAAAATTTAGTTATTGTTCGATTTTGGTTAGAGAATTGGTATATAGGGGTTTTGAGGGAACAATGGTTCACCTTTCCAAAACCTGTGTTGTCATGTGAATGAAACAGAGGCTTCTGATTGGTAGAAATTTTGATATTATTTGATTGCGGCGAAAATTGGTACATACAGGTATTGAGGGAAGCCGATTTTCGATGATGTAACATTTTACATATTGACATAAAACCACAATACACACATACATATACAATACTATTACAGTCTTCCATTAGCATAACTTATGACTTATGCAAAGTTGGTCACAATCAAACAAGATATCAACTGACCAAAGTTCAAAGTCAATGGGTCATATGTTAAGGTCAGATTGACATTTTTTAAATGGTAAATCTTAAGTTGGTCACAATCACACAAGGTATCAACTGACCAAAGTTCAAAGTCAATGGGTCATATGTTAAGGTCGGATTGACATTTTTTAAATGGTATTAAAGATTTTGTTATGACATTATGAAGGTAAGTTGGTGTCAAGCGACCAAATTTTGAAGTTGATTGGGTCTAAATATAAAAAGTTTTAAAACAAAAAAAGGTGAAAAAAGTACTGGTTTGGATTTCTTATACCTCAAATGACAAAAAAAGGACATTATTAAAATATTTTAAAAAATCCTTTTTTTCTCCCCTTTTCTTCACATTTGGTATGTTTTGTTTTTCAGAAAACCCTCTCAAGTTTACCTTATTAGAATAACTGCATTGAGTTTATATCAGTTTGTGTGCTCCTTGATATTAGATTTGAAACAAATTTGAAAAGTGTAATGCTTGTAGAATTCTTTTAGCTAGCTTTTCCATACAATAATAATAAGCAGTATTGTCAGTGGCCCTATTAATGCTAACATTGATGAAACAATAGCAAAGGTTAATCAAAAACATATATCTAATAGTTTCATGTCAATATATTACAATCAGTGTTTTTCCTGGGTATTTTGGGAAAACTTCAATATGCCAAATTGGGAAAATTTGAGCGCAAACTGTAAATTACACCCAAACACACACATTGAATTTTCTATGCTAACCAATTTTACAGTGCACAGTGTATTCCTAAAAACGAAACTGGGAATTTTTTCATTGATTGTGAAAAGTCGTCATACAAATGTTATTTGGAATTTTCGAGTTGATTTTGGGAAAAAATCAGGTTAAAACGCATTGAGAATGGGGTTGTTTGGCGCACCCAGTTATATAGGCAGGAAAAACACTGACAATAATTATTACATTTACCCTGAAGGGTCAGACACATAGCGGGGCCCTTTCTGACGTGTCAGTGTTCTAGTTCATTCTGAGGAATAGATATAACTGGTCCTCAATTATTCAGAAATTTTATCAATATTTCTACATTGGTCTGGCAATATTGATTAAAAATCAGAACTCTGATCCTTTAAAACATGAAGGATCAAGCTACATGTACCTGTCCTGTCATTGGACAGTATTCAACTAGTAAACTGTAGAATATAATCGTCATTTTCACACACAGAATAAAAAGTTGATAACATGGATGCATGTTCAACAGGGCAATAACTTTTATCAGAATTATATTAATTTTTACATTTACACGTTTATAAATCATATACATGTATGTTAATGTTATAATATTGAAACTTTTGCATGACTGTGATTTCAACTTTTTAAAGCTGTACTTTTGTATAGTTATGTATGATAATTAATTACAATTAAGTAAATCATCCACTAGGAATTTAATAAAGTGACCAGAATTGTTATTATTTTTTATTTCGTAGATGATATACCACTCTGGTAAAGTTAAGGAAATGGAGTCACTGTATAGTACTATCCTTACCTCCATACCAGGAGAGTTCCAAAGTCAGAAATGTTCCACTGTAGCAGTAAAACAGGTGAGTATAGGTCACAAGTTGATCAATACCACAAATTTAAGAGAGAATACTACAATATGTTATTATAACTAACATATTTGATCTCAAATCTCAGATATTCAATTTGATGACACAAGGTATACCTATTATATACATACAGTAATCCCTCGACCTATCGCCACTCGATAATACCGCCACCCTCGCATACCGCCACCTTGTCCCCTAGAACGGATTTTTGCACTCTTTAATTCCCCTGTTAAGTCCGCCACCCTCGCATACCGCCATCCGCCATATGCTTTCTAGAACAAATGTGCCGAATCACTGTATATTTCCCTCGATTTCACCGCCATGTTTTAATCGCCGTGGAACTCTTTAGTGTTCTATTTTTAGATACGGGTACTTCCCCATTTAAGCACAGGTGAAGTTACGCTTCAGTGATTCTATTCGCTGATCGAATCGTCATCGGTATTGAAAAGAGGAATGTTTGTTTTGTAATAAAACAAGTTTTGAATTCTACTCACATTGTGTATGAGTACGACTGACTGTCCGACAATTTGTTGACGCCGATAAACAAAGAGAAATTACCGAAGTGCAGACAGAAAGCGACATCATTGACTCCGTTACAAGTTTTGATAACAGTGAAACGGACCTTTAACACTGACTATGACGAACCACAACATATTCCAAGCGGAACAGAGGCAAAAGCCGCTATAGAAATGGTAATGCGATTTCTAGAAACGTCGGACAAAACAACAGAATTAGAAATAGACTCTTGCAGAATGATTTCAAAAAAAAATATCGGAAACTATCACAGACAATATGCGACAAAAGCATATCAGTGATTTTTTTTACCAAACTACAAAAACAATAACCATATTTAGACACTTTTACTGTTTAGTACCTGAAATTGAAATGTTTGTGTTTTCTGATTTGATCACAATATAAGACATTGGATTCCTACATTTTTGTTTTTGTCAAATTCGATACTACCGCCACCCTCGTTATACCGCCAATTACAACAAGAACAAAAGGTGGCGGTATAACGAGGGTAGACTGTATATCTAGATACATGAATTTTGACTTTGGTGTCCTGCTGTTGGCCTTTATTGACAGTATCTTTCAGTGAGGTAGCACTGTATAGTCAACATCAACTTTGGGCTGACACAAAGAGACAAGCACAATCATATCAGGTTCCCTAAACATCAACACACTCACCACACATTGTGTATCTGGCATTCAGACTAGCTGTCCGAGAGCTGGGACAGGAAAGACTCTTTAACCCTGATTTTCCTAGATTTCACTGTAACTCATCTTGTGTAGATGATACTTGTGAAAAAATGGACAGTACATAAGGCCATCTTACTACATTAAGCTTGGGATCAAGCTGAACTTTCCCTTTAATCTAACTGTAGGATGTTTGCCTTTAATTGATAGTGAAAGGTCACTAGTTTGAGTGCCAATGCATGTAGAGGATTTTTCATTACTCGCTCCTGTTACAGATTTGGTGTTGTTGAACACTCAATTGAAAGCTATAGGAGATTGAGAGGCTTCCCAATGGAGCTTAGGTTGTGGTTGTCTTCAGGGTTAAGATATTGTGAAGGAGGTAGTAGTGTTAAAGTAGAGAGTTTAAGGTCAACTGACTAGCTCAGACAAGTGGGAATCAGCCTACTGGTAAGATGTTTGGCATTGAGAGGTTTTTAGCTTGAAGCCTGGCATAGCATCGCATTAGTGTTTCTTTATCAATAATCTATGATATTTTTATCCTTTTTTATAACTCTAGGCCCTCGGTGAACTCATGAGCCTCGACCCAACTAATGAGGAGGATGAGGATAAATGTTGGGAGGAAGCCTGTCACAAGTACGATTGTCTCATTAGCTACGATCACCTGTGTTCCTCTCTTCTCTTCTCCTGGCCAACCCCAGTCAAAAGCCAACACTGGGAGCGATATAAAATCGGGTAAGTATATATATGGGTGTCTTACCAACTATGATGTGTTCAATATCTTCTTTTCCTGGCCCACACCATTCTACAGCAAGCACTGGGAGCTGTGTGAAATCAGGTAAATACTGAGCGGTGCCACTAGCTATGATCACCTGTGTCCCTCTCTTCTCCTGGGCCACCCCCATTCACCACCCAGCAATAGTGGATGGGGTATAAAATCAGGTGTCTGTGGTGCTTAAACAGGACATTGGCCTTGATGATACAAGGCATTGAACCCATCAAATAACCAGTTTCTGGCTGTGTTGAAAAGAAATGTACCCATTATGTATCTTTTTGTATACCTGAAAATCTTGAACATGCCAGTAAGCTGCAGCTTATATTCATTAGAAGGAAGAATTCCTGATTTCATGGCACATTTTTAAGACCGACTTCTTTTGAAGACAGTCATATTTTCTTAGGGTATTTTTGAAATTCTGATTTCAGTTTTGGGTTGCATCTCATAAGTTTTCAGACAAAAGACTTACACATATCACAAGTAGACCCTGGCCGTTCGCCTGTCTGTCAGAAACTTTAAAAAATGTTTTTAAAAATGTTTTTATGGCTCACCATTCACTTAAGTTTGTATTACAATGTATCCTCAATATTGAGTAAAACAAATTATCTATGTACTTTACTGCTAATATTTGTGTTTGTACAACAGGTTGATGACACTTCAGGGTGCAGTAGACAAGTTTATGGATATGACAAGCAGGACAGCATTAAAGCTTAGGACTTCCTCTCCGGATTGATGAGGAGGAGGATGCTCTTGACAAGGCTGGTCTGTGTAACCCATAAGCTTTAAAGTCTTTCTCTACTCTCTCCTTATATGGCAATAAGATAAGAAAAATCATGAATTTTTGTTTTGTTTTTTTTTCTTCTTTTCTTTTTATATTTTAAACTTTTTTCTTAGTAAAGAGCAATTGTTTCATGCAAGACACACATGTCTTTTGAGATTTTTTTAGGTCACCTGGTAAAATGTGTTTAAATCTTAAAACAGAATATTTTCTATAACCAAGAGGTCCATGGTAGTAATATCGGGCCATTAACATGCTGGAGAGCTATGAAGTGTGTTCAAATAAATGAACTTTATACTTTCAAGGTCATAGGGGTCAAATGTGTTGTAATCATAATTCAAATTAAAACAACTACGCCCCTGGTATTTGTTAACACATAAGAACCCAGGTGGCTATTAAGGCCCTTCAGCCTCTTGTTTTAAAAACTAAAAAATTATCAATAGCGTCATCACAAAAACAAATGTGATGATAGATTGATTTGTATATTTCAACCCCTTTGACCTTGAAAGAAAGTCAAGGTTGTTTATTTGATGCTGTAATCAACTTTCTTTCAATATTACCAGTGTGTGTATTTTTTTTCTGTTTACAGCTAGAAAAGCACCCCCAAAGAAAAGTCTGTCTGTAAAGACTAAGAAAAAAGATGTAAGTGTAACTGCATGGATTAGCAATGTTTATATGCATGAATTGAATAAATATGTCTAAACTGAATGATGATACAGAGTTTTGGTCAAGGTTAATATTCATATATAGCTGAACTATGCCAGTTTTTTGCCACACTTATGAACTTCAGGATAATTTAAAGCTGCTCCAGCACCCTGCGAATCCTATGCTTGCATTCAGTGGCTACAAGTGACAGCTCTTAAAAATTTTCGCTCCCACAGGGTTTGAGTACAAAATCACCCTCACAGTACTGTACATGCTTCACATTCCTTTGAAATCCAATATTGAAAAGTATAAAATTCATGAAATTGTAATGTCCGGTCAATTATCCATTAATTACGACAGTAAAAAGATTTGAGCGAGAAAGGCCTGTAATTCAATTAACTTCACTCCTGTCAAGGCTTATCAGCCCAGGCCCCAATCATAGATATCACATGTAGTTAGCATATATGTATATATATACAGAGTCAGTTTTTAATTTAATAACCGCCACACAATATAACAGAAATCATTGGTGTTTTCATCTCTCCATCTAGGTTTTGACATTTCTATTTTAATTTTCCCTGTTGCCTCCTATAGGTATCAACACTTTACACACTGTAACATCGCTAAAACATCCCAGCTGTATGATATGTAGTTTATTTCTCTCTGTCTCGACTGTCTCAAACTTGTAATGAGTGATGATGATATCCTGTATCTGATGTACAATCCATTGTAACATTCACAGATTGAGAAGGCCGCAGCCTCAGGTCTGACACCAGGTGGACAAACAAAGGAGGAGAGATTGAAGTCCTCCCCGTCCCATAAAGGACGTCCCAAAACCTGCAGCCCAGAGTCAAACTCAGACCCTGGTGAGAAGGTACCAGAAAGTTTCATTCCGGTTGTTACTTCAAAAGTGTCCAAAAGCAACATGGACAAATACAAGGAACGTGTCCATCTCCAGGTAAATATCGTATTCTCCTGATGTTCTGGTGGGTTATGTGCATCTCGACCGATTTTAAACTACACTGGGTCACATGACCAATAGTTAAAGTTTATAAGATTTTATTTAAGTATCATATGGTAAAATAAAACATACCCGGTATGTGTATCCTTTTTTTCCCTTTTGTTTTATCTTCCTTATCATCTTAAAAATGATATAATGAAATTCATTTTATGTGTTTTTGCTAAAATTATCTTTCTTAGATTTCAATGTAGGATAATATATAATAATTCCTTGTTTTCAAATGATTAAGAGAAAAAGTGTAAATATACTTATCTTGTGATCATTGAAAGAGAGACAGAAATGACATTTGATGGTTGGAATTTCTTTTCTGTATTCCAGGCCTACCTTATTTTGGAAACTGCCCTTGACCAGATGTTCCTATTGTTTGAAGATTAAACCTGTGAAGACTTCTACTTTCTACCCACTGTAGCAGGATAGGATTTAGCTCAGGATTGTGTGTTCTAAGATATTTCTCTGGATTCGGAAAGTTTGGATAAATGGAGTCACCAATGGATACATAAAATTATTATCGATGAAGTTAAAATATCTATATGTAGAAAATAAAAAATATCTAAACTGTTTAAAAAATTGAAATAATGACGATTGAATTGATTTAAAGCTAAAACTTTGAAATTGAATATAGATATTCAACACTTTTTTCAAAGTGAATATTACATATATACTATGTTTTGTGAAGTATCTATAAATGAAAACTTCTATTTTTATTTAAATCTGTAAATATTCTATCAAAATATGTTTTTATGGAACAGTACAGTAATTACCTCCCCTTACAAACATGATTGTAAATTAGTCCTATATACATGTATATAGGCAGTTTGTAAGGGAGACAATCCAAAACATTTACAAGGTGCCAAATAATTAAGTTGATGTTACAAACCTATATTTTTACATCTGTTATGCATAAATCATTATGTAATATATATATTTTATTTATATATACAATTTTTGATCTTTAGATATACAAAGTTTTATCAAATTCTGATAAAAATGTTTACCATATACACATGTTAATACCGAGATTTGGTTTGGAGCAATATATTGCTATTCATTTATCCACATTTTCTTTTAAAATATACATTACAGAATATGTATTATATAAACATGTATATATATATTTTTATATATTTTTGGTTACTAGTCAATAGATGAGAAATGATTTAACCAGACAGTGAAATGGCTGTTACTTTTTTAAGCTGTTAAGACATATTTTTGTCAGAAATATCCAATAAAGAAGACTAATTAAATCATTTATAATTTTTGTTGGTTTTACATCAGAACAATAGAGGATGCACACTAGATATGGGTTTTTCATTACTCGAATAAAGTTAATTTGGGCTGTTCCAGGAAAACATTTATGAGACGGCGGAAAGGCACTTTGAAATTAGCAGACCCACCTATAGAAGCAATTTAAAATTTTGATGACCCTCTAACGTATCCACTATTTTGTGAATGGTACCCTGGTATAGAAGCAAATTCTATGTAAAAAAAGGTACAAACACATCAAATAAACCCAACAACAGAATCAATTTATTTCAAACCCCACTGACCCATAGACATGATTTTAATTTGAACCCACCCCACGTCCACATGTAATTTATTAGTGCCTTCCCCCGGCCGATATATTTTTTCCTTGAACAGCCCTTAATAATTATCCGTAAAAACAGGTTTCAACACAGTTAAAATGTAAAACAATCATTTTTAGTTTCATTTGCTTGCCTCAAACTAAGCACTGTTGCCTGGATGACTGATATAATACCCCCTATCTACACTAATTCCCACTCTATCCCCAACCCTTGTTAATTAAGATAAAAAAAATTATATTATATGAAATTAGCCAAATCCTGCCTACAGACATAGGAAAATTGACACTTCGGGGGTATACTGCATTGATGATATGAATCAAAACGTTGAATAAGAGATTGAATTGAAATTCTGACCAAAACCGTAAACAAAATGCAGAAGCATGTTCTAATTTACAACCAATATACAAATATCGGGTGTCAGTTTTTTTATTTGCAATAATGTAATATCAGCAGCTCGGTGTTCTTGAATTTAATATTAGAAATATATATAGTTAACAACATCACACACGCAATATATTCAGTTGATACAACATATCAATAATTTAAAAATCAACGATGAAAGGAATGTAGAATTGTACTTTATCATGGTACAATGCATACTCAAATGTATATAAATTATGGCAAAATAACGAAATTAAATCTACAATGAAATTATTATCACATACATTTTCTTTTTATCACAGACATACAAAATCAAGAGGCACATGAGGCCCGAATGTGTAACACATTTCAGGCTTGTAGTGTTTTGGTCCAGGTCAGCAATGCAGGCCTTGATTGTACAAAAGGACACGAGATTGAAATATTGCAATTCTTGACCTTTTTGCACATGTCAGATGAAAGACCAAGTAATAGAAAGAGAAAATACATAAGGAGTGCAATGTAAAAATATTGAGAATTGGATTTACTCTTATCAACATATTGCAATATTTATCTCCATTTTTGGTACATGTGCAAATACATACAGTAATGCTTTTGTAATACAGTAAGAATAGGCACTTAAAGTCAAACAGCTGTATAAGATTTTAATAATGATGTCATTTCATAGTTCTTGCACCTTGGACGGAAAATATTTTGGCCAATTCAGCGGTAAATCCCTGTGAGAAGACAATCCCACGACTGTTTCAGTCATAAATCTTCCATTGACAATATAAGCCGATATCTATACACACATCAGACAGTCACTAGATAATCTTAGCCATCAGATTTCACAGTAAAATTGAATGCCACTTTGATAAATCAGCAATTGTTTGTAACAGTCATTTGACTAGGACATTTCTGAGATGGAAACAGAGGTTCTCCGTGATCCAGGTTTCCGGCTACCCGGAACCTTGAGTGATTTGTTCAGAGCTTTAGGTGGCGACTTCAAGGCATGCTGCCCTAGCTGAAGCCCAATGTTCTGTAGACTTGTCCGCCCTGCACCTCCGACACCAAGCTTGCCCTTCAACCCACCACCCTGTGGAAACAAATAAAGTCATTGGCAATAAGTACAAATATATGGACCTAACATTCACACTTGCAGATATTAACATGAGATCGGTCTAAATTTATGGTTATTATAACTATTATGGTACGTTTATGGTAATCTATGTTAGATTTGTTTGTCAGCCCTCTGGCAAATCAAATGTACCGCTGCATGCCCTTTAGTGAGAGTTCCACTTCACTGTTACTAGTCTGATCAACTTTAATACAAGTAGTATCTAAATATCAAATGTTTTTTTACAAACCATGCTAGAGTGTGAAGCTTTTAAACAAGTGTAATGTTACTTCAATGAAATAAGATACAGTCTCTTCTTCAGATATGTTTATCTACATGCATTACTTTTTAATCACTGAAAACCCTTTTGATCACACTGTTTTTTATACTTTTAATTAAAATTACAAATGGATATTTTCATATAGCAATCAAATTTTTAATAATTTGCATTTTTTTTTAAACTGTTTGGTGTTTTTAGTTTTATAAACATCTTTTTACAGTGTTGTTTGACCCTAAATGACTGTCAATGGGCCGTAAAACAGTACGAAATAAAGTAAAATAGCAATTCATTTAAACATAACTTGGATGTTTCTACTAAGATGGCATTGAGTTGTAAAAGTTAGACATAATGGTTGGTCAGATCAGGCCAAGAAGGCATTGCCTAATAATGATATCCCAGATTATCAACTTTATATAAGTCTGGAAATCAAAGTTGCCTTGACTTAAAAAAACACCATTTTTACCAGTTTTTAAAGTAAAATTTTCATGAGGTAATACTTACCATAACTTTATGGAGCCCCACCCTTTTATTCCTCCCCTTAACTCATTATCCTGGCTGCCCCTGTGGCTCCATAAAGATTTTTTGAGGAAGGGAGATCACTCTGTTGCGTTAGCATTAAGATACAGGTCACGTGACAGGGAGGGCGGGATTTTTGAATCTTGTTTTTTGGGGATACAAAGATGGGTGTAAGTGATGAATATGCATACTAAAGTTATGGTAATTAGTACCTCATGAAAATTGGTTTTACTTTAAAACCTCAAGATTATCAACTTTATCTAAGTCCGGCAATCAAAGTTGCTTTAATTTGACTTAAAAAAAAAAAAGTATTTTTACCAGTTGTTGATTAAGCTGCATCTTGTGGTAGCTCTTCATTTTGGCCTCAAAATCCAAAATGTATTTTGGGAAGATTTCTTTCTCTGGAACAGGCTGTTTCAGAGCTGTAATGGAAATATTGATACAGGATTTATATATAGCACATACTGCCTGATTAATGTATAACAGTTATACATGTATGTCATACCATCATTGATTTTAACAAAACATACAATGAGAGAATAACATCAGATGTTTCAGAAAATTGTTTTCCACTTCATCGACGACCAATGTCCATACTCATGTCATACTCCCTGGCATGAAACATTATCTCCCTTGTTTTCAAGTCATTTATTGCCTTTCAGAAGGAGAGCCTGAATTCTGGTATTTCGCAATTCCCTCCAATATCTAAGCCAATGCCATTTTGGCTTACAACTTGCTAGTTTTTTCCTCAAGATTTTTGAGATTTGGCTGATCCGTCTGTTCATGTGATCATACAGTCAAAATGGCACCTAATTATTAGGTAATATTGGACATAAAGCTTTGGATAGTGTGATATTTGTTGCTTTAATATCTGTCAACATGAATTAAAGGCAAGTTGCTTACAAACTTTAATGTCATGTCAATGAATCTAAAGTTAAGTCAAGATAATGTCATGTCCTCAAAAAGAGAGCAGAGGTATACAGTAAAGTATTATTACAGCAAGCATTTCGACTTGTATCATTAGCAGGTCAAACTTCACATTTTGTTCTTATGCCACAGAGACACAATGACTGGTAGACATCTTTACAATTGATTATGTTTGCATGCTAAAATTAGAAATGAAAGTGTTAGACCTCGATATCCAAAAAGTTGAATTATACAAGACCTATATGATGGGTTTATCATCCACTATTGCGGCCTTTTTGCCTGTCAGTGAACAAGTACCTATATGATCTTTGGTAATGTTATCACTATGGGATGTGGACTGCTTTTTCAGGTGAAATTTATTAGGTCACCTGAGACAAAGTCTCTAATGACCTATTCTAATTGTCTTTTGTCTGTTGTGGGTCATCCATTTGTAAACAATTTATATTTTTGACTTCTTCACAATAACCAAGAGGCCCATAGACCTAATATTTGGCATAAAGCATGATGGGATGAAGGGCTATCAAGATTGTTCAAATGAATGACCTTGACCTTTATTCAAGGTCACAGGGGTCACAAATGCTTAAATCTTTAACAGACTTCTTCTCATTAAGCAGAGGCCTAGAGACCTGAAATTTGGCATAAAGCATGATGGGGTGAAGGGCTATCAAGATTGTTCAAATGAATGACCTGGACCTTTTTCGAGGTCACAGGGGTCAAATATGCTAAAATCTTTAAATGACGTCTTCTCATTAAGTATGAGGCCCAGTAACCTGATATTGGGCCTTTGCATGCTGGGGCATTGATCTCAAATTCAAGTCACTGGAATAAAATCTGCCAAAATATATCAAAACTCAGGTGACCGTTAAGGCTTGAGGGCCTTTTGTTTTATACATTGACTTTATATTGATTACTATGTTACAAAAGCAATGCCAATGACAAAATATTATAGATTATCATCATAAGCAAAAACTTGATTAAATGATATCATTTTAGATGCAAAAGCGAAAAAGGTTAAATTTATTGTATGGAATTATTGAGAAAAAAACTGGTAAGAGTATATTGAAAGAAAGATAAAAATTTCATTAATAAAAAATGCAATAAATCAATTAATAAATAAATAAGCAATGAATTAAGATAATCAGCATTACAAGAATAAATCAAGTAATTAAAAACTAAGTAATAAATCAAGTTCATCAGTATTGCACGCCAAAAATAAATAAGTCTGAAGCGCAAACAAGATAAAATATCTGAGCGATATTAATATTATAGCAGAGAAAACTGATGTATATACCCTTTTACTAAATCCAGGCCAGATATGTATATATAAATAATCTTAACATTGAGAGTCTGAGCAATAAAACTGGCATTATATATCACATAACTGGCCTGTTCTGGCGTTTCAAACGGACATGTCATAACTATCGTAAGACACGTCGTCATAACAAATATGTGACATCACATAGCTGTACTGTATGGGTAGACAGAAACGTCCAATCTGACCCAGATTTCGCTTGTCTTAATGCCATGGTATATCAAAATGAAAATTTTTTTGCTTGAATTCTCTTCAATAGTAGTTATGTGATAAATAGAATCCTACACTCTTGAAAACACTCGTGGCATATCAAATTATTGAACTCGTTTATACTAACTTATCCTCTAAATATAATACTTAAATTCTTGTCCTCATGAATGAATTCTAAACAATTGTCCGAGTACTATTGATTTACTTTAGGATTCAATACTGTAATAATCTGTAAATAAACCACTGCCCACACTCTCTGAAGTGAACATTAAGTGTCACCTCTGATTTCTGACAATGTACCATTATAATATATATCTTATCAGACTTTAAAGGAAAAAAGGAATGATAGACAGAAAACAGTTTTTTTTTCAGAATAAATAGTCAGAGACAGAATAAAAAGATTAAAATTTTTCCTTACAAACCGATCTTTTAAAGATATGTCTTCCTAAAGGCAAAATTATATTAAAATTAAAAAGGATATATCAGCATATTCACACTTAAAAAACTGACAGCACTAACTTGTGTCAGATTTGAGACAGCACAGTTAAGTCACATCAGAAAATCAATGAATAAAAATTATATATAACATCTGTATATGTGGATAATTTCTTTCGTTAAAATTTGAAATTTTCTTAAAAATGTTCACAAAATATGGCAATTGTACCAGAACCAATGAAATAAAGAAGCGATTTTAAAATATAGCAAATGAGTTCCATCAAACCTGTATTATGGAAATCACTTATGACTGAGAACTAATGTATCAGACTTTTGGTGATGACAAACTGAATTCAGACAAGGATTATACTGCAGACCATATATGAGTAACATCCCCTTTTAAACAAGCATTCTGAGAGTATTGCTAAAGCAATACATGTCCCCTACTAGCCCCTGCTAAAAATAGTAAAAGTGACCTTGACCTTGACCAAAAAACCCTGAAACTCGGACTTGATCTGTAGCTATACTACTCATACTGAAGTTACAGTACCAACTTTCATCAACATACCTTGAAGCATTGCTGAGAAAAGAACAGAAACTGAGTGGTTGGACTGATGGACAGGGAGGAAACCTATAGTCTCCCTGGTTTTACGGTTAGGGAACTAATAAATTTAATCTAAAGGAAGGATTTAAAAGGTGTTCCTCTATTTCCTGTACCTCTGTCTCCACAGACGGTTCAGACCCACCATTAAAATATAAAATTAAGTCTCCCTCATCCAAATTTTGTCAAAATCCCTTTATGCAAACAGGAGAAAAGGGTTTATCACTATTTTAGACCCTACTATATTTTGCCCTACTGCCACAAATGGACTATAAATTAAAAAATCATGTCCTTTTCTCCAAATGACACTAATAAGAATTTCTTGGGTGTTTGACTTCACCGACATAACCTTGGATGTGATCTATAGGTGTTGAGATATATATGTGAAGAATTCAAACATTTTCATTTTGCAAAAAAAATTACTCCCAAATGGCAAGGAAGGGAAAAGATACTTCGGTTAGCTGTAGTTTACAAATCATAGAAATCTTAAAAGAACTTTTTAAACAGTGTAAGATTTATGTACGAGACAAATGATTCCCTGTAAGTATCATACAGAAAAAGTAAAGTTGTTTGAAAAATATTTTCCTGGAAGGTAATACGCATAACTTCCGTCATGTGGCAGGTCAATCACATCTGCAAAGTTCAAATGCAAAGCCAGAGAAAAAATTCATTGAGGTATTCTTCAGTAGAATTTTGAAGAAAAATCTACAAATGGTGGACAGATTATGGACAACAGACACCACCCTATGGCAACAGACATTACCCCATGGTAACAGACATCACCCCATGGCAACAAACATTACCCCATGGCAACAGACATCACCCCATGGCAACAGATATCACCCCATGGTAACAGACATTACCCCATGGCAACAAACATCACCCCATGACAACAGACATCACCCTTTGGCAACAGACATCACCCCATGGCAACAATTATCACCCCACGGCAACAAATATCACCCCATGACAACAGATATCACCCCATGACAACAGACATCACCCCATGACAACAGACATCACCCCATGGCAACAGACATCCCCCCATGGCAACATATATCCCCCACTGGCAACAGACATCACCCCATGACAGCATACATCACCCTATGGCAACATACATCACCCCTAGCAACATATATCCCCCCCATGACAACAGACATCACCCCCATGACAACAGATATCCCCCCATGACAACAGACACCACCCCATGGTAACATACATCACCCCATGACAACAGATATCCCCCCATGACAACAGACATCACCCCATGACAGCATACATCACCCTATGACAACAGACATCCCCCCATGACAACAGACATCACCCCATGGTAACAGACATCACCCCATGACAACATACATCACCCCTAGCAACATATATCCCCCCCATGACAACAGACATCACCCCATGACAACAGACATCACCCCATGACAACAGACATCACCCCCATGACAAAGGCTTGGACTATGGACTGAGATAAAAGTCATACTTACTGTCAACAAGTGCTGGAAGTTTAGGAATATTAATCGGGTGACTCGCAGTCTGCGTCATGGTAACGACGTCTGGTTTTGATGGAGGATCAAAGTCCAATAAAATCTGGGTCTCCAATGCCTGAAAAGAAAAAGAAATACTCACATTATTTTTGTTTTACAAATTATTTGGAAACATTACATTTAAATGATCAGGTACTGTGAGTATGTAGCATTTAACAGTGGTGTACGTGTCTTTGGTTTGAACCATCGCAAATTTCAAACTCGGACACCGACCAGTCCCATAATTTGTTTGCCAGCTGGTCATTGTTATTGCTTTGGTCATTCTGTTGTCAAGAAAATAACACAGCTGCTTAAAAAATGCAAAAACGACACCAAAATTATATATATATATGTAATCAATACAAACAAAGCTATAGATATCCTAGAGATAATACTGAAACTTAATATATAGGGGCAGAGAACAATAAAATTTCTAAGGGAATTCATTATTTATCCATGCTAGACTGAAAATATATAACTGGAAAAGAAAATCACAACTTATTTACAATTTACAATAAAGGGTAAAATATATATAACTTTTGGTATTGTATAAAAACATGCAACAGCGTTGTCTTGATTTCAATCAATCTTAATTAGTCTTTGTCAGTTATGTAGCATGTTAATCCTTTGAGTATGTAAATAAACCAATGTCAGGTTACACATCAAATCTGTTAAGGCCCTTCATGTAGTGCTCTAAGTGTATCTCCAAAAACAGAAGAGTTCTTCAGAGAATCATATAGAACCAGACCAACATAGGTTTTTCATTCCATATATTACTTCATTAAATATGTTTCAGAATACTTAACACTGTAGTGATTGGAATCGGTTTCACTTATAAATCATTAATTAGAACCGGAATCTTGAAATCAGTTGTTTATCGTTCATTATCCTTTTACTAACTTTAGCACAGATTTACCTTTTTGTAGAAAATTTACATTTATTACATGTTTTAGCCAAGCTTTGTTATTAATATTTTTAATAATGAACACAAACAAAGCATTTATGGTTGTTAATGTTTAAATTCTCTCAATTGCTAGTAAACAACCAATGAATATATTGGTCAAATATAAAATCATCTACTTTTTGGTTTGGTAACATTACAAAAATACACGAAGCTAAAGATTTACACTTTCCGGCATATGGTCTGTTATATAACAAAATAGTTGCATTAGCTTCAATTCCAATTAATTTTATTAAAATCTTACCACTCATTGTAATAAATCCAGATTATATATACCTTAACTCAATAATCTGGATCAATAACAGCCAAAAAATCAAACAAGTTGTATTTTATACAAACCAATTGACATATAATAAGTGTAGACATACAATACAATCATATATTTACATTCGCTTTGCATTGTCACTATATAACACTACCAATGCCAGTTCCGTGTTATTGCCTCATAACACGGGCGTTGTGATATGCACGGGTATAGCTAACTACCGAATCGGTAGTCCCCTCCGCGCCAACTAGTGTTTTTGTAACGAAAAGTACGCGCTGCCAGATATTTCTTATCTAAAGACAAAAAATAACATAAAATGTGAATTGCAAATATTGATTGATTAAATTTTTGAAATTATATCAGCGTCTTTGTGTTTCTTTGTCCACGCACTACATTTTTTGTGCAGGGAAAGTCACGAGAGGAAGTTCCGTGGGCAATTCCGTCGGCTGTTCTACTTGTTGAAGAGACATCGAAAAATTTGAATTAAAAAGTTACTTGCAAACCAAAACACGAATGTTACAAATATGAAAAATGTAAATATAAGCATTAAACCGCATTCTGTTCTGTGTTATGGTCCTATAACACGGAACAGGATTGCAGACAAATAATCATAATGCGCTAACGCGCATTATTCATTTTGTCTGCAATCCTGTTCCGTGTTATAGGACCATAACACGGAACAGAATACAGTTTAATGCTAAAATACATGATGGCACAGACCTATAGCAATAGCAACAGGAGGTAGATGGAACAGCCAAAAACAATGTCCAACAATTAATGTTTTCTCAGGGAGGGAAATTCATCAGCGGCTTCATTTGAAACATTTTAACTATATCTAGCTTTTGAAAGAAAATAAAGTTTTAATCATTGTTTTCGATCTGCACTCTTCTATATTTTCAAGTGGGAAAAAATGAACATGATACTTTCATATCTCTGACTATCAGGAAGTATTTTCTCAGTGCACTGATTTCCCTCAAGGAAGTAAAAAAAATTCTGAAACGCTCACGATGAGTATAGCCAGGCAAAGCAAACTTAACTAAAAATTAATGCAACTTTTATATAATTAATGATATTGTTTACTGAGAACACTGTGGTATTCCTTGTTGTAAATCAAATTAGAACAAAACATTATAACATATAACTTTTCCTCCGACAGTTAAGGATTGGCTGTTTTAAACATGTACTAACTAATGTACAGAGGGAAGTTGATCTGTGTATCAATGTGTGGTTAGCTTCAGAAAAAAAACACAAATTCTTCTGATGTGAAATAAAATAAAACAAAATTTTAGATTTATTATTAAGCAGATTTTTGTTTTGTTTATACATATGTACTGTATACAATTCTAAGCGCTTTTTAAGTATGATTAATATAGATGAAAATGATTTAATATTACAATACACACTCAATAAACCAATATATGTATATCTTTATTAGTCTAAGTTCTACACCATTAACAACTAATGGAGAAAAAGTTAATTTTTAATACAACTTTGCTGAAATAAATTGTTTTCGTATAAACCAATCGGTAAGAAAGTATAGCTTGAAATATATTATCACCTGACATGTTAAGGTGTGGATACTTGACACTGTAAACCCAACACAAGTGCTGCAGGCTATTTACTGAATCACCGCAGGTAAACTGTATATACATATCATATACAGGTGTAAAACGGATTACAGTCGGTTAATTCATGTGACATTTGAAATCTCTGTTTGAGATTTTCAATGAAAAGTAAAGAAAAGAAAAGAAACTAAAAGATATACCGTACTTGCTAGAAACATAGGAGGCAACTCCAGATATTTATCTACATGATCGATTACCAGCTTTTTATTTGTTCATAAGAATGTGCAGTTTCCACTACAATTCTTTTTAATTGGATGACAGGTCTATACATGTGTAGCGGAACTGGACTGGGTCGATCATCAATGACCAGGTAGCTCAGTGGTAGAGTATCTGTCTAGGTTTCAGAAGGTCCCGGGTTCGAACCCCGGTCTGGCCGCTACATTATCTCCTTCTCCTGTTACATAATTGGCCAGCTTGCCTTTTAACCCTTGTTTAAAGCATTGGGAGTATGCTTAGAAAGGTGATATCCGAACTTGTGGTCTTCGGGGCGAAGACTTGAAAAAATGAGGGAGGAATGTAGCGGAACTGGACTAGGTCGATCATCGGCGACTGCAGGTAGCTCAGTGGTAGAGCGTCCATCTAGAGTTCGGAGGGTTCGGAAACACAGGCACATCAGCAAACAAGATGGCGATGTGTTCAACCAAAAGTTCCTACTTCTTTTTAGTCTGTCAGGCTATTTTAGTGATAAATATTGCAAAATGAAATGATTTTAAATGTTCTGCCGCGTTCGATGTTTACAATAATTTTGAAATATGTTTATTCTTATGTAAGTATATAGAATAAATAAAAATAAATATGTTTTGGTTTATGTCGGCCAATTGCAACTCGGCCGCTTTGCTTGAATTTACGTGCCAGCATCAAGCTCAAAACCAGCAACCAGCACAATATGGCAAGCTAGAATCAAGTTCGCCCTTTAAGAGAAATCAGGGGAGGTCATCAGTGTATATTGAGATAATGGGAGGTAATTAAAGGGAAATAATACATTCTCTCTGTAGACATATTGGTGCTATTTTACAACTCACTGCAGAAATGTTAAAAATTACCATCGGATATAGATGCTATAATTTGCATGGTCAATTGTTCAAGCCTAAGAAACGTATACATATGTAACAGGATAGGAGAAAATGTAGCAGCCGGACCGGGGTTCGAACCCGGGACCGGAGGGAATTTACATTGATCAGCACGTGCCCAAAGTGCACGCGCATATTCGGGACACAATCAAGTAATTTTGCTGCCCTGCTAACGGCAGCCCGCACGTATATCGGCACTTCAGAATCAAGTTTGCTCAATGATTACGCTAATACCTGGGTAAGTATGTATCCATCAATCCATCCATACATACATTATTAAGAAACATGCCAAAATCTAAGAAATTCCATTTTAAAGATTTTGTGAGTGCTTAATTTCAAGACAAAGAAAAAATATAACTATAGATTTTATTTTGACACAATACCTTAAACTATATTTAAGCAGAGTTCTTAATGTTCGTCTGTCTGCACATGTCTGTCTGTCTGTCTGTCAAAAATACAGAGGGTTATATCCATACTCATTATATCTAAACAAAAAATATTTACCAAATAAAATGTTTGAAATGGACTTTGTCACGTATAGGTTCCACTATCCCAACGTTATAGCAAAAAATACTTGGTATAAAAGGCAAAGATTAAAAGGCTTGATTCATCCAAACTCTCAAAAGAAATTTTGCTTGATTACAATGTCTTTGAAAATGAATTTTTATTGATCTGGAATTATTCTGAAGGTGATCGATGTTAGTTATGTTAAAAGGATTATTCATGAGTTTAAGAAAATTTGGTAATATCTTTATTGTGTCCAAATAAAAACTACTTTCATGGCCATGATCGTTTCATGGAATTTAAATTGTTTATTTCATAAATTTTGATGGTTGATGTTATAATGGTTTTTTTATACTGATTTTAATGTTTCATTTTATGGATTATTTCATGAATTGTAATGGTTTATTCCATGGGTGCAATTTAAGGTTTTAGTGGTATTCTTATTTCCATGATTTTTGAAACATTTTATTAAATTATACAATAATTATGACATCTATGTACTAGTTATAATGTAAAAACTGTGGGCATGCCAGTTCAGGTTTGAGATTCTGAACATACTGTACACAATCACGAAATTGAATGAAAGTTGGTGTCTATGATAGAATAAATGAAGAATTGTGTTATTGTGTTATTTGATAGTTCAAGCTGTGATAAGTATCTAAGTCTGTTTACAAAGCTTTGTTCCCTAAGTAAAGCGTACCGTGATGTACATGTTACCTGTAAGGTGTACAGCCTACAGGATATAACTACCTTGTAAAGAAGGCAATCATATCGTGTTTTTGTGTAAAAACCTTGGTTAATAATACTCTTAAACAGAGTAATGGGAAACAACAGTCAACAAGTTATAACAAGGTATTGTGTTAATTCAATTTATCTAAATAAAAATTCTATCTAAATATACAAGTTAAGACTGCCATAATGTACATAAATTGTATTTAAGTTACTGGAAGGCTAACTAAGTTGTAAGAACTTGTGCCGAATCCTTTTTGTCAATTTCAGATAACCTGCACCACCGGATGGTCAACAGATTGACAGTTAAATTCATATATATTTTACCTGTGTACCTGTATTGCACATACATGATCTAACAGGTAAATTCAGTTGTATCATTTCGTGTTCTTACATTTTATGGCCTTGAGCAGTGAACACTACACTGTGTATTTTTTTTTCTTTTCTTTTCTTAAAGTTGTATCTGGCATTTGCGTTTAAACCAGAAACCTGATCCAGCTTGGAGTAAAAAAAAATCAAACAAATATCTACTCTGGCAGACAGTGCCTACGTAATTCCAGAATACAAAAGGAGTTATGTTAGGTTAAAATTCCACGTGAAAAGGATATTTTCAGCATTTAAGGCTGCCTCTTAATAAGGAGACATAATGGCGGCCAGGACACGCATCTAGGAGGACACAAACATCTAAGGTCATAGAGGACGACCTTGGTGTCTAGGGGGACATAAACATCTAGGGTCATAGAGGACGGCCCTGGGGTCTAGGGGGACGGCAACATCTAGGGTCATAGAGGACGGCCTTGGTGTCTAGGGGGACACCAACATCTAGGGTCATAGAGGACGGCCCTTGGGTCTAGGGGGACACAAACATCTAAGGTCATAGAGGACGGCCCTTGGGTCTAGGGGGACGGCACTGGTGTCTAGGGGAACACAAACATCTAAGGTCATAGAGGACTGCCCTGGTGTCTAGAGGGACAACAACATCTAGGGTCTTTAGAGGACGGCCCTGGTGTCTAGGGGGACATAAACATCTAGGGTCATAGAGGACGGCCCTGGTGTCTAGGGGGACATAAACATCTAGGGTCATAGAGGACGGCCCTGGGGTCTAGGGGACATAAACATCTAGGGTCATAAGGGGACGGCCCTGGGGTCTAGGGGGACATAAACATCTAGGGTCATAGAGGACGGCCCTGGTGTCTAGGGGACAACAACATCTAGGGTCATAGAGGACGACCTTGGTGTCTAGGGGGACAACAATATCTAGGGTCATAGAGGACGACCTTGGTGTCTAGGGGGACATAAACATCTAGGGTCATAGAGGACGGCCCTGGTGTCTAGGGGGACACCAACATCTAGGGTCATTAGAGGACGGCCCTGGGGTCTAGGACATAAACATCTAAGGTCATAGAGGACGGCCCTGGGGTCTAGGGCGACATAAACATCTAGGGTCATAGAGGACGGCCCTGGGGTCTAGGGGGACACAAACATCTAAGGTCATAGAGGACGGCCCTGGGGTCTAGGACATAAACATCTAGGGTCATAGAGGACGGCCCTGGGGTCTAGGGGGACACAAACATCTAAGGTCATAGAGGACGGCCCTGGTGTCTAGGGGGACAACAACATCTAAGGTCATAGAGGACGGCCCTGGTGTCTAGGGGGACACAAACATCTAAGGTCATAGAGGACGGCCCTGGTGTCTAGGGGGACACAAACATCTAAGGTCATAGAGGACGGCCCTGGTGTCTAGGGGGACACAAACATCTAAGGTCATAGAGGACGGCCCTGGGGTCTAGGGGGATATAAACATCTAAGGTCATAGAGGACGGCCCTGGTGTCTAGGGGGATATAAACATCTAAGGTCAAAAGAGAAAGGCCCTGGTGTCTAGGGGGACAACATCAGTCAGGGTCAAATAAGGATGGGTGTTCTAGTGGACAACATCAACCAGAGTCATATGAGGACGAATGTTTAGTGGGACAACATCAGACAGGATTATATAACAGAGCAGATTTAATTGTTCATTTAGCTATGGTACTGGACAGCTGACGGATCTACTCGGAGATAAAGATCATGTGACGTAGGCAGTCCCAGGCAGTGACACTGATACCACACTAAGAGGTCAGTGAAGTGATAATACTACAACAGGACAGGATGTTTAACGTCCCCAAACTTTATCAGCTCGTCCCCAAACTTTATCAGCTCGTGAATATCTGATAACGGTGGAATTAATACAGAATTTCTACAAACTTAGATGTTTATATCAATGGAGAGACCATTAAGGTAAGTTATTAACATCATAACGACATTGTCATCATTACACCGTCGGCTGCTGGAATATACCGGTGAGATGTATAGTGTATCACTGTAAATACATTGATAAATATATACATTGGTTTAATGATAAGAATACTGGTTTCCTTGACAACAACCATTGAGACTTTAATACTGCGATTAAATGCTGGGTCGGTAAATTACACCTGGGCAGATTCTGGGCAGATTCTCGGTGAGACCATTTCAACTCACCTGTAGCCCGCTGGCTTTAAAAACTTAACCATTGTGAAACAAATTACATAAAATTATATTCATTACACTCATCTTGTTAGGTGTAATAGGAGTGTCAAGGGGTACACTTTAAGGTGGGAGAAAACTTGACCATGAGAAAACTTGACCATGAGAAAACTTGACCATGAGAAAACAGACACAGTAAGACATGTGACTGTATACTTTTTCGTATTCAATTGGAGATCCGTTAAGGACTGAAAGGTAAGAAAATTACCAGTATACCTGGTATTTAGTAGGTTCCTAGAATTAATCTTGTTTTGTATAAGAGCTAAATTATGACAAGGCTTTCATTTACTTCCTGTATGACTGGGACAGAGGATTAACTAAAAATGTTTTAAATTAGTTTATACCCATTTAAACCTACAATATTTTTTTTCCCAAAGAAATGGTCACAAAATAAAAAAAATATAACTTTCAAATCATTTGTATTGGTCTTTACATTATACATTATCATATAAAAAAGAAATGATAATAATAATAAAAAACAGCGTACATCCCATGCAAAGCAAATCATTCAAAATGTGCATGTTAAATTTAATCAATATGCATGCACATGTACCTTTGAACTTAAAAACTCAATGTGCCATGTTTTAATGTAACCTAGACTAGCATGACACCAAACACGTCCTGTATGTGACTGTCATATGATTTGGAATGAATCAACAAAACATTGTACCTACATCCCAGAAAATTAAAACTAGATATTTAAAAGTAAAATTTTCAGAAATTAATTTATTGCCAAAATCTTTTCTTGGAAACAGATTTGAAGCCTGTTTATATCAGTTTACATGTACATTTGTATCCATAAATTTCCATTTTTTCATTTCTCTGAAACAGAATCATTTTACTGAAAAAACAAAGGTAAATTGTATGCACAGACAATTTATACTGACTACTATAAATGTTTATTCGACTGTTACAGTTAAGTGGAACTCTCACTAAAGGGCAGCAGTAGATTTGATTTGCCAGAGGGCTGACAAACAAATCTAACATAGATTACCATAAACGTACCATAATAGTTATAATAACCTTAAATTTAGACCAGTGTCATGTTGAAGGGAATGGAAAACTTTACCTACCATATTTATTCTCAATAAGCCCTCTCCCAAAGTATAAAACTTTACCTACCATATTTATTCTCAATAATCCCTCTCCTAAAGTATAAAACTTTACCTACCATATTTATTCTCAATAAGCCCTCTCCCAAAGTATAAAACTTTAACTACCATATTTATTCTCAATAAGCCCTCTCCCAAAGTATAAA
Source organism: Pecten maximus (assembly GCF_902652985.1). NCBI lineage: Eukaryota > Metazoa > Mollusca > Bivalvia > Pectinida > Pectinidae > Pecten > Pecten maximus. Next base: position 19,603,134 of record NC_047031.1, on the reverse strand, counting down.
ACTTTACCTACCATATTTATCCTCAATAAGCCCTCTCCCCAGTGTAAAACTTTACCTACCATATTTATTCTCAATAAGCCCTCTCCCCAGTATAAAACTTTACCTACCATATTTATTCTCAATAAGCCCTCTCCCAAAGTATAAAATTTTACCTACCATATTTATTCTCAATAAGCCCTCTCCCCAGTGTAAAACTTTACCTACCATATTTATTCTCAATAAGCCCTCTCCCCAGTATAAAACTTTACCTACCATATTTATTCTCAATAAGCCCTCTCCCCAGTGTAAAACATTACCTACCTTATTTATTCTCAATAAGCCCTCTCCCAAAGTATAAAACTTTACCTACCATATTTATTCTCAATAAGCCCTCTCTTCAGTGTAAAACTTTACCTACCATATTTATTCTCAATAAGCCCTCTCCCCAGTATAAAAATTTACCTACCATATTTATTCTCAATAAGCCCTCTCCCCAGTATAAAACTTTACCTACCATATTTATTCTCAATAAGCCCTCTCCCCAGTATAAAACTTTACCTACCATATTTATTCTCAATAAGCCCTCTCTTCAGTGTAAAACTTTACCTACCATATTTATTCTCAATAAGCCCTCTCCCCAGTATAAAACTTTACCTACCATATTTATTCTCAATAAGCCCTCTCCCCAGTATAAAACTTTACCTACCATATTTATTCTCGATAAGCCCTCTCCCCAGTATAAAACTTTACCTACCATATTTATTCTCAATAAGCCCTCTCCGAAAGTGTAAAACTTTACCTACCATATTTATTCTCAATAAGCACTCTCCCCAGTATAAAACTTTACCTACCATATTTATTCTCAATAAGCCCTCTCCCCAGTATAAAATTTTACCTACCATATTTATCCTCAATAAGCCCTCTCCCAAAGTATAAAACTTTACCTACCATATTTATTCTCAATAAGCCCTCTCCCCAGTATAAAACTTTACCTACCATATTTATTCTCAATAAGCCCTCTCTTCAGTGTAAAACTTTACCTACCATATTTATTCTCAATAAGCCCTCTCCGAAAGTGTAAAACTTAACCTACCATATCTATACTCGTGCAATAGGCCCTCTCTCCAGTGTAAAACTTTGAGCCTGATGAAAAAGTATCTTATTATAATCATCTGATGATATTGGTTGCTATAGCAATAATTCCTAATCGGGTTAGTTATAGTAATCCAAGGTATACATGTACATGGAGATCTTCTGATGTACAACTCCACAACACCTGTCAGTCTTCAACACTTTGCCTGGAAATCACTTACATAGTCCATGAGTATTGGATAAAAACAAATCCATATCTTCTAGAATAAAAATTCCATCCTTTTATTATACTAATTTTAAATATTATTAAACCATATGTTTGAAAATATTTATTTTTCATAAAATGTATGCAGCAAGCTGACAACGCTTTGTCCTTCAAGCTACCTGGCTTAATGTGTGCTGCTAGGAAATAAATTACTCTAGACCAGTAGCTTCTGACTTCTGGAACTTAGCTTAGTCAGCTTTCATGAACAACTGGTAGGGATGGAGACGGGAGAGGACTGTCACAGATCAGAACAAACCTTCAAATATTATCATCATCTTACTAAATTTTCACAAATAGTTAGATGACTAAAAATAAACTTAATTTCATGATATTGTTGGTTTAAAACATGTGTAGTGTCATTTTATGAATATCATGAAAAACAGTTAAAAATCAATGAAAACCAGGGAGGTTTTGCTAAAAGCTGACTTACAATTAGAAGACTGCATTGATTGCTCCAATCTACCTAGTTGCTAAAATGGGTACATGTATGCATACACAAATAAAATGGGAAGTATTCATGTGATTATCTAGTAATTTTCCTATCTGTGAAATACTTTTCCACCTGATGTCAATATCAATACAACATTTCAGTTTTTCCTCTAATATTTTACTGTGTAGCTTTTTAAAAAATTCACCATTTGTGAAAATTCTTCATAAGAAAGTTTTGCTAATATTTTCACAAAGGTTTTATTTCTTATTAAGGTAAACTAATTTTTGGCTAATCAATTCCAGCATCATATATTTCTTGGTTATCAGTTTGCAATGGACCAATAAACTGGTAAGAGGTTCTAAAACATGAATCTGCTGAAAACACAACACAGAATAAATCCTAAAAAACAAATAATGATTTAGGTTATAAAACTTGATATTTTTTTTCAAACTGTCAGAAAACAAAAATTAATTCATACTGAACCAACCACACTCCAATATCATGTTAAGATCATGGTTAAAAATTCTCTTACTTTTACATTAGATTTTCAAACATTCTGGTTTAACTTATCAAATGTTAAAATTCCTCAAATCAGTTACAAATTATTTGTTCACTGAAATCCATGCAAATGAAAAATAAAAATAAAACCTATGATTAATATCTAATTATATTAACGCAAATCAAATCATCATTTTTTAGCTAGAAATAAATGAATTTAATAACAAACATTTTTTGTAAGTTTAAGCATAATTTCCAATCATGATTAACCAATCAGAACAAAGATTAGTTCACCGGACCTACCCGATACATATAATGGACGTCAAAAGGCATCCCTACACCGATATTTTGATGCTGAAAGCAATAAATTCATACAAACATTACACAAACTGCTCCTACAATGATTCACAAACAACAATATGATTATAAATCTCACATTACCAACATAAAACTGATATTGATGGAAATAAACGTCACAGCTAGTACACACAAAACAGAAAATTGACATTTTCTGCTACAGGTATTAAATAGGGATGCAGTCTTGCTGAAAATAATGCAAATTTCAAAATATCATTTGATACCAAATTTTGTGAAACTTTAATTCCAACACCGTTTTTTTTTTATTTCTGCAATCAACATTTAATCAAAATTGTTAATACATCAATCTTATTTCACCAACACCATTAAATTTTGATGTGGTCCAATTACCAACATGCTCCCAATAACGCAATGTTAGGCATCCCACAATGCACTAGCCAATGTGTCTGTAACACAGTTATATATTTACCGTCCAATATACAACATTTATGCCACTGCTGGGTTGTTGCTGAAATTGACATAACACAGATATATATAAAGTTTGGGTAAAGGCTTCCCTAACATATACAGTACATTTGTAATTTCTTTATCATATATTTATTTTGTATCAGCTCTTTCACATTTTTTATTTCAAATTTACACAGAAAATCAAAAGGATATTTTTTTGGTTTATTTTGTTTAATGTGCTATTAACAGCCAGGGTCATTTAAGGACGTGCCAGGTTTTGGAGGTGGAGGAAAGCTTGAGTGCCTTGAGAAAAACCACCAGCCTATGTCCAGTACTTGAGGCAGCTGCCCCACGTACTGCCTTCCAATCTTTCCCTGTTCCACTAGTACTCCTTCCATCCCCTCATCCCTCCCATTATCTTTCCCTTTTCTATCAGTCTTGCCTCCACCTTTGACCCCTTGAGCTTCTTTCCCTTTTCCACTCTTTCCATTCACATGACCTCTCCCCTTACTGAACGGCCTGGTGATGATATATTCATACCAAATATTTTCTGTAATAAAGCCAGCACCATTGGTTAAGTACCTGGTTATAACCTACAGTAATAAACCTATATCCTGATACCAGGTTACATAAGACTCTCCTGACAATGATTTAGGCCTGTAATATCCATATATATTAATCAGCTTATACCAGGGCATCTGTACACATAAATTATCACTGCGATAAAACTTACCATGTCAAGAGTTATTTCGTATCAGAACATTTTATCATATTGATCTTTGATACTAAAGGATTGAGAAAGGGAAAGTCAATAAAAATTTTGTCGTTTAATTTATGGGTTCACGGGTACATGTACCTACATGCTCATACACATACTTGGTTGTGAAGATAAGAGTATACAGTAAATATATTCCTGTATTTCAGTCTGATATTTGTGTGGGTACTTAAAAAGGTAGAACTGTTAATTCAAAGTCAGATCTTTGTATGGGGCCCAGTGCAGAGTAAAATTCAGTACATGTACATAATATATAAAACACATGACTATTACATGTATATGATGGTTTTTAAGCATTCCTTTGTATCCCCCCCCCCCCCCCCCCCATTTTTATAAAAAGCAGAATTCTACGATAAATTCTCATATTTGATCTGATACCAGTCTTAAGATTTTTCCTTAGTATATCCATCTTTTTGCTGTCCTTTTAATACATTAATGACTCAGTTATATAAATCATGTAGTAAGTAAATATTGAACAGATAATCCAGGAAATAAATAGGTATTTAGATGTTAATTTCCTTGAAATTTTATATCTATCAGCAATTACGTGGATTTATGTTAGTCTGTTGTGAGCCACACATGATCCGCACACATGCAATCTCACTTCAGCAAGTTGCGGTATTCAGGTCTAGCTTAAATGATGTATTATGACTCCAAATACAGACATTGAAACAGAAGACATCACTTAAATAAAAGACATCAAACCAGAGGGGCATTGACTTCTATTGGTTTGTCCTTCTGATACACTCTTAATGAAGGTAAAAAAAAACAGCAAGTCGGTCTCCAAGATCATGATGGAGAAGATGCACCTGACAGAACTCGATCACTACCATGTATTTCTAATCTGCCAGAGATCTGAAACTTTTATTGTCAAGCTTCAAATAATTCCTGGGGCAACAGAATTTGGGATTTCTTTTTTCTAAGATTTCACTTTGTTGAAAATAATACCAACCTAAACAATACGTTATCCATGTAATTTTTGTATATATAATTTTCTATTCAAGCATTCTGATGGCAAAACAATAACAAAATATTGTCAGTTATTTCACATTAGAATCGAAGAATTAAGATTTACTTCAATGCTTCAATAAATGATTTATTAAAGTCATGTATTTGCTTTTTGCTAAATATTTATACTATCAACTACATTACATGATAGATTTTTAAACACCAAAAATCTCCTAAAAAAGGAAAGTAAATTCATTTTATTCTATTCACTCTTATATATTAATATTTATCTGCAAATAAGCCCCCTTCTTCATTTGTGCAGAATCATCAATTGATAAATAGCAAGCTAAAAATGTTTCACAAATAAGATATTCTCAAGCATTGATACTAATTTTTTGCATTAAGGGAAGGGGGCCTATTTGAGGATAAATAATGTACTAAACTTTTACACAAGGGAAGGGGCTTACTTGAGGATAAATAATGTACTAAACTTTTACACAAGGGAAAGGGGCTTATACTTGAGGATAAATAATGTACTAAACTTTTACACAAGGGAAGGGGCTTATACTTGAGGATAAATAATGTACTAAACTTTTACACAAGGGAAGGGGCTTACTTGAGGATAAATTTGATCCTAAAATTTTACACTATAGGGGAGTGGGCTTATCTGAGTATACAAAGGGAGGGGGTTTATTTGAGGATGATTATGGTATACAGTTTATAAATTAATAATGAATATTTCAGCAAATGATATTACAGTCCAATAACCAGAGCCATTGCTATTACTGACAAACTTACTGTTTTATATTCCAACACATTGTCTAGAATTTATATCCTGTTACAAGCGAATCCCAATATAGACCATTACAATGACAAGCCTGTTAGACTTGTAAACAAACAGAAAACACTTAAAACACCTTGTATCAAATAAAATTGGCCGTTTTTATTAAACAGCATGATGTATAAATACAAAAAAATATAAATCTCTACATAAGTGGCTTATATATCTTACTTAAAACACAGTTTTGACGTCATCTATTTCTTGATAATGTATATGTATATACACCAGAATTACATAATGTAATTCATAGACACCACCTGTAGCTGTCAAATACAGTTACCTGTAGTCGTCCAAGTACACAAAATAATGCACTAATTGGACAGACTACAGGTATTATATTGGACTGTGAAAGGTAGGCTTTTGAATGTGCACATGATTATGCAATACAATGGAAAACATACAGTTATTGAATAAATGTGATTTTTTTTTAAAGGAAACACAGAGCTTTGAAGAATTTACATGAAGAATAACATAGAGATACATACATATTAAAAACACTTTACTGAGAGACACATTTTGGGCATTAATTGTAATCTAATTTTTTGCATTGAATTTGTGATTTTGAGAAATAACACTTTATGAGTTGAGGGCAGTTAAAATCTTGCGTTTTCCCCATAATTTATTTGCATAAATTTCCCTGAGAGAAAGTTTGCTATTTACACAAATCTCACTGTTGTCACTTCATATTTGGTGACATCACATTAGACTGGTCACATGATCAAATGCTGTTATTGTCTCATAACACATATTGCATTCTTATTACATTGGAGTATGTAGAACAAAACTTAATAGCAAATATTGTTTGATTTATGAAATTCTAAAAACCTCATTTCTTTATAGTTATCTCCTTTTTTTTTGCAGTTAATGAAACCATTCCTAGGGAGGCAGCAGTATAAACAGATCAGATGAAAAATGGACTTCAAATAAATCGTGAAACTGTGGTATTATAATGAAGAAGCAACATTTCACTCAAACTACTTATCATTACAAAGACGGGATGGAAAATAAACAAAATCCGCGCCCATAAAAATAAGAATTCATAGCCGTTCTTGTGAATAACCGAAAGGATTATTATAGGATGTAATACGTTGAACTTTTTAACTTTTATTTATTCAAACATTCCAGACAGTGGTCAACCTTACACAGTATTGTTCATGGTTGAGGGATCCAGTGAACAGTCTCAAAGGAAAACCATCAGATCATGTGATTTGTCCTCTATGGCTTTGGTATAGGTCACTGTTTTAGTGTATGACTCACACATCAAATACTTGTTATCTTAATCCCACCTATCTACAGGGAAGAAATATGTCTACAACAAAATTATCCAAAATTTATTCTTGATATGAAAACATTTTTATCCAATGAATGGAAACATTATCCAATGAAATCCACATCCAAATTGTTATAACTTTTTATTTTTGTAAAAATTTTATTTAAATTTTGAATTGGCTACGAAGACAGTTATGTCTAGACTAAAGATACGTCTGTTATATTTATTACTGATTTCTATGTCAATATTTACATTGTTGTTTTTTATAATGCCATCAACTGTAACAAATTATTCAAATTCCAACAAACAAAAAGCATGGCGCAATGATACTAATTTCGGAAGACTTTTCGGACAAGAAACAGTGCATGTTCAAAGAAATGGAACAAAGGAAGGAACTCATTTAACACAGGATGTGAAAATGGTGTCAGCACATGCAGAAGAAAAGAAGAAAGTTGAAATGGACAAGGACATGCTTAATCGAATTGAGTCTCTTTTGCAGGATATCAAACAGGAACTTAATGAAAAAGAAATAAATCATGAAACCAAACCAGTAAGGAACCAGAGGTCAGAAAAGGAAGATAATGTTATTCCAAAAGTGACAGGTCAAAGTTCAAAGGGTGGCGATAACCTTGTTCCAAAGGTTACAGGTCAAAGGTCAAAAGACCAAAGAAATAAAATTTCTCCTGTACTCAGTCAGACTAATAATATACCATCAGATGATCAGAAAAATCAGACTGTTCTGCACAAAGATATTTTAGGAAATCTTCAGAGTGTTTTAAATAAGATATCCCATAGGAATAAGCCGGAAAGTTTGGGGCAAATGGACAAACTTCCCAACCCTGAGAAACATTCCGACAAAACTCCTCAAAACACTCCAAGTGATCATTCAGAAAGACCTAAGGTATGTGACTCTTGCTTCAAAAATGATTTCAAGTATCTTATCAACCCAGAATCAATGTGCAAACATTCAGGAGATTTGGATTTATTAATTGCCGTTTCTTCATCACCTACAAATCAAGAAGCACGTAAAGTCATCCGGCAAACATGGGCATCCACTTCATTGATGGAGTCCGTGAACATGAAATGTGTTTTTTTCATAGGAAGTATTGAGGATCCCCAGACACAGGAGCAGCTACAAGCTGAGAGTGAGCGTTACCATGATATAGTACAGTTACAATTCAAGGATTCTTATTCCAACCTAACCTATAAAACTCTATCTGAGCTTCGCTGGGTCTCGGAATTCTGCAGAAATACAAAATATATGATGAAAACAGATGGTGATATGTTTGTAAACACTTTAATTTTACCAAATATTCTGAAAGGAGCTCCGAAAACAAACTTTATCGGTGGCCATTGCTGGGGACGATCCTTGCCCCACAGGGAGAAAAGTTCAAAATGGTTTGTATCTTACAAGAGCTACACACATTCTTCATTTCCACCGATGTGTTCGGGAACTGGATACATAATGAGTATCGATTTTGTGCTTCAAATTCTACAAGTATCGAAAAACATTCCATTTTTTCATCTTGAGGATGTATTCATAGCATTGTGTACGAAAAAACTAAACGTTCAGCCAGTCTATATCGATGGATTCTTTCACATGCGTGCAAGTTTTGACGAGTGTAGCTATCGATACAGAATCGTGACTTCTCATGAAATACCTCCCAGCCTACTACAAACATACTGGGAAAGGATGCAGAAATGTTCACGGAAAATGGAAGAAATGCATTATCAGACCAAACCGTTATATATCCCTTAAAATCTAAATCAAAATTTAAATTTAACCATTTATGTCTCCATATTTTTTTCTTAAATAAAACTTTTGAAAAAAGACTATATTTTTTTAATTAAAAAAACTTTGCTCAGTGTTATATTTTCCTTTTTTAAAACAATAGGACATTTACAGCCTATGCGGATTTTCTGAAATTTAACATTTTTGTTGATCTACTGATTTCCAGAGTACAAACAGTGTTGTCTCTCTGTCAATTAGACCTTGTAATTATGTTAAGTGTCATGCATATCTAAATTTACATTTTCTATTTTGTAAATGTCCTTCACTTTTTTAAATGATTACAGTTTGAATATTATCTGAATCCTGTTTAAACCTTCCTATTTATGAGAAAAATATTTAAACAACAAACAATGGATTACTTATATAATATACATGTAAATCCGCAAATAACACCCTGCCTGCAAATAATTATATAAATAAACTTCTCCATTTTTTGCATAATCATCTTTTTTTTCTTTTTTCTTTTTTAATAAGCTAAAGTCTTTCAGCTTCACAAAAAAAACCTCTCCAAACTTTAAATCTCAATTTTACAAAAGGGGAGGGGTCTCATTTGTGAATAAATTTGGCATACCATTTAACTTGTCATATAGGTATCGTACCTCACCTTTATTTCATTTGAAATCTTTCATTTGTTTTTTCTTTAATTTTACGAAATATTTGGCAAGTATGTTAAGTGCTTCATAAATTCATATCTGAAATGAAACAAACTTAAGATCCTGTTTAAATTATCTCAGTATAATTATGACGTTTTAGTAGATCTCAGTATAATTATGACGTTTTAGTAGATCTCAGTATAATTATGACGTTTTAGTAGATCTCAGTATAATTATGACGTTTTAGTAGATCTCAGTATAATTATGACGTTTTAGTAGACATGTAGAATGCGTGAATATGAAGTTGAACCTACAATGAGAACGAGGTATTTTATGATATTTATTAAATTTGAAATTGTCCAGGAAGTGCCTTGCCAGCTGTTGTTGATGTGAAAAACAAAATAAAATGGCTGCCATTTTGATTTCTGTATAGGTTATCCGCAAATAAGCCCCCTTCTTCAATTTTTTTCGCAGAATAGGGGGGGGGGGGGGGGGGGGGGGGGGGGGGGGGGCATTTAGTTACACTAGGGGAGGGCATTTAGTTACACTAGGGGAGGGCATTTAGTTACACCAGGGGAGGGCGTTTAGTTACACCAGGGGAGGGCGTTTAGTTACACTAGGGGAGGGCATTTAGTTATTTAGTTACACTAGGGGAGGACACTAGGGGAGGGTGTTTAGTTACACTAGGGGAGGGCATTTAGTTACACTAGGAGAGCATGTTTAGTTGAGGATAAATACAGTCCCCTTTAAACTAGGAGAGGGGGCTTATTTGAGGACAAATACAATACCAGTTGTCATTTGTGTTAGCAAATAAATTAATTCATGCCAAACAATTGGACAATAATCAAGTTTATTTCTGTGAATTTGTTAGTCTCCAGTGCAAAATTTAGATATCAAACTGTAGATTGTTTTAAAATGAAATTAACTATTTTTATACATGTATAACAATTTTAAGGTACATATAAGTACATAATGTATATACAATCATTTACTTTTTTAACATGTTTTATCTTTAAAAAATGAGTTGATTACAGATTTAGTAATACAAATTTTAAACAAGAATTTGAAAATGAAATTAACTATTTTTATATAACAAGGTACATATAAGTACATAATGTATATACAATCATTTTCTTTTTTAACATGTTTTATCTTTAAAAAATGAGTTGATTACAGATTTAGTAATAAAAATTTTTAACAAGAATTTTTTTTCAGCAATAAAACCCCCACGTTTTTAAAGGCTTTCCAAATTGGAGAGCTAGAGTTTTGATCATGATTTGTGAAGTTAACATAATGATCCATATTACCTTATTATATCAAAACCTTATTTGGAGAAAACTCTTTAATATATATTTTACATAAAGGTTGTCATTAATGTGTGAATCCTTTGAAGATAATGTCAAAATTAAGTTGTCTCAAATGATCCCAGTTTTTGGGATGACATTACAGTTTTCTAAATCGTCCAATCAGCAATAATTACGCTCTGAAAACCTCAATAGTATTTTTCTAAATCGTCCAATCAGCATTAATTACGCTCTGAAAACCTCCATAGTATTTTTCTAAATTGTCCAATTAGCATTTACTAAACTCTGAAAACCTCAACAGTGTTAACATGTTGTATAAAGTGAAAATAACATTTTTTAAGCATTTTTTTTTTATCATTTTATGCCTATTTTGCTATACTTTATATCAATTTTAATGTGCCAAAATCAGACAGAAGGGGTAATTCTAGATCTTTAAAGTTACAAGAGAATTTCAGAATTTTAAAGAAAGAAGATGAGATTAAATTACATACGTACATTCTGAGAATTGCAATGAGATTTTCATAAAATAAAAAAAAATATCTGGGAAAAAATTTCTAAATCTTACCCCAGTGTGATATCCCTGACAGACGTAGGGAATGGAATTAAAACCATGCAGGAGTGATTTATTCACAGATAGTTTATTTGAAATTTTAACACAAATAATTAAATTCATAGAAAATTCTATGATTCTTCAGTAATGATACTATATATTCATCACATAACCATGTCATACGGCTATGTCATAAATATCATGAGTCAGATGTTGTAACATGTTGATGAGGCCTTGTAACATCAAAGTTATAACATCACTATAAATTTATGCTATACAACTATTTGCAGAGAAAATTGTACTGTCCCAGTCTAAATTTGTCTGTCTGTTTTTTAATCAAAATTGATTTTTTTTACTCATATTGAAGGAATCTTACACATGTGATAAGGACTAAAGGCATGGGGAATATCAGATTATTGAACCAGTTAAATAAATTCTGTACCACATAGTCACAAGAGTAAGATTCTCTATACATACTGTAACAATCCTGGGATATAACTTCTGACTCAGTGTCGGGGGTGGAAGGCTTATTACCAGACTGAGTGTCTGGGGTGGAAGGCTTATTACCAGACTCAGTGTCTGGGGTGGAAGGCTTATTACCAGACTCAGTGTCAGGGGTGGAAGGCTTATTACCAGACTGAGTGTCTGGGGTGGAAGGCTTATTACCAGACTGAGTGTCAGGGGTGGAAGGCTTATTACTAGACTCAGTGTCAGGGGTGGAAGGCTTATTACCAGACTCAGTGTCTGGGGTGGAAGGCTTATTACCAGACTCAGTGTCAGGGGTGGAAGGCTTATTACTGGACTGAGTGTCTGGGGTGGAAGGCTTATTACTGGACTGAGTGTCAGGGGTGGAAGGCTTATTACCAGACTGAGTGTCTGGGGTGGAAGGTTTATTACCAGACTCAGTGTCAGGGGTGGAAGGCTTATTACTGGACTGAGTGTCAGGGGTGGAAGGCTTATTACCAGACTCAGTGTCAGGGGTGGAAGGCTTATTACTAGACTCTGTGTCAGGGGTGGAAGGCTTATTACCAGACTCAGTGTCAGGGGTGGAAGGCTTATTACCAGACTCAGTGTCTGGGGTGGAAGGCTTATTACCAGACTCAGTGTCAGGGGTGGAAGGCTTATTACCAGCCTGAGTGTCTGGGGTGGAAGGCTTATTACCAGACTGAGTGTCTGGGGTGGAAGGCTTATTACCAGACTCAGTGTCTGGGGTGGAAGGCTTATTACCAGACTGAGTGTCTGGGGTGGAAGGCTTATTACCAGACTGAGTGTCTGGGGTGGAAGGCTTAGTACAAGACTCAGTGTCAGGGGTGGAAGGCTTATTACCAGACTGAGTGTCTGGGGTGGAAGGCTTATTACCAGACTGAGTGTCTGGGGTGGAAGGCTTATTACCAGACTGAGTGTCTGGGGTGGAAGGCTTATTACCAGACTCAGTGTCAGGGGTGGAAGGCTTATTACCAGACTGAGTGTCTGGGGTGGAAGGCTTATTACCAGACTTAGTGTCTGGGGTGGAAGGCTTATTACCAGACTGAGTGTCTGGGGTGGAAGGCTTATTACCAGACTCAGTGTCTGGGGTGGAAGGCTTATTACCAGACTCAGTGTCAGGGGTGGAAGGCTTATTACCAGACTGAGTGTCTGGGGTGGAAGGCTTATTACCAGACTTAGTGTCTGGGGTGGAAGGCTTATTACCAGACTCAGTGTCAGGGGTGGAAGGCTTATTACTGGACTCAGTGTCAGGGGTGGAAGGCTTATTACTAGACTGATTGTCAGGGATGGAGGCTTATTACCAGACTGAGTGTCTGGGGTGGAAGGCTTATTACCAGACTCAGTGTCTGGGGTGGAAGGCTTATTACCAGACTCAGTGTCTGGGGTGGAAGGCTTATTACTAGACTCAGTGTCAGGGGTGGAAGGCTTATTACTGGACTGAGTGTCAAGGGTGGAAGGCTTATTACCGGACACAGTGTCAGGGGTGGAAGGCTTATTACCAGACTGAGTGTCAGGGGTGGAAGGCTTATTACCAGACCGAGTGTCAGGGGTGGAAGGCTTATTACCAGACTGAGTGTCTGGGGTGGAAGGCTTATTACCAGACCGAGTGTCAGGGGTGGAAGGCTTATTACCAGACTGAGTGTCTGGGGTGGAAGGCTTATTACCAGACTGAGTGTCTGGGGTGGAAGGCTTATTACCAGACTCAGTGTCAGGGGTGGAAGGCTTATTACCAGACTCAGTGTCTGGGGTGGAAGGCTTATTACCAGACCGAGTGTCAGGGGTGGAAGGCTTATTACCAGACTGAGTGTCTGGGGTGGAAGGCTTATTACCAGACTGAGTGTCAGGGGTGGAAGGCTTATTAACAGACTCAGTGTCAGGGGTGGAAGGCTTATTACCAGACTCAGTGTCAGGGGTGGAAGGCTTATTACCAGACTCAGTGTCTGGGGTGGAAGGCTTATTACCAGACTCAGTGTCAGGGGTGGAAGGCTTATTACCAGACTCAGTGTCAGGGGTGGAAGGCTTATTACTAGACTGAGTGTCAGGGGTGGAAGGCTTATTACCAGACTCAGTGTCAGGGGTGGAAGGCTTATTACCAGACTGAGTGTCAGGGGTGGAAGGTTTATTACCAGACTGAGTGTCTGGGGTGGAAGGCTTAGTACAAGACTCAGTGTCTGGGGTGGAAGGCTTATTACCAGACTCAGTGTCAGGGGTGGAAGGCTTATTACCAGACTCAGTGTCAGGGGTGGAAGGCTTATTACCAGACCGAGTGTCAGGGGTGGAAGGCTTATAACCAGACTGAGTGTCAGGGGTGGAAGGTTTATTACCAGACTGAGTGTCTGGGGTGGAAGGCTTAGTACAAGACTCAGTGTCTGGGGTGGAAGGCTTATTACCAGACTCAGTGTCATGGGTGGAAGGCTTATTACCAGACTCAGTGTCAGGGGTGGAAGGCTTATTACCAGATCGAGTGTCAGGGGTGGAAGGCTTATTACCAGACTCAGTGTCTGGGGTGGAAGGCTTATTACCAGACTCAGTGTCAGGGGTGGAAGGCTTATTACCGGACAATGAAGTCACATTTGTTGATAAGTTATCTTATTTCTAGACTTTTAGTGTGACCTTCTTCCTGGATGAATCCAGCATTGGAGCTGGTTCAAAAAGACTTCAAAACGGAAACAAGAAATAGAAATAAACTGGTTTTCCCACAACACTGTGGTTTTCATATAAAGCTCTCCATGTGTTTTCGTGGTCCAGTGATTCAGGACGTAGGGATATGAAAGGTGGCAATTTTGTGTCCCAGCACGGGCACTGTGTTGTATCTTAGGACACTTTACTGTGTTGTGTCCCAGTCCACTCTGCTGTAAATGAGTATGTGATGTGGCAGTGCTAGGAATGTTGTGTCTAAGCTGTTTTAGTGGCAAAATGGCAGCTCGGGCTGTATGATCCTGAGATGAGAAAGACAATGGTTGCCGAAGACCCAATGACCATGGACAATATATATAAATAAACCCCTATATGATATGGCTGTATTATTGTGATATAGAGGTTTAAAAGAACTCTAAATTATTATTATTATAATTTTGTAATTATTTTGAGTTTAATGTCCCTAGGACATTTATCATATCAAATATGTTAATCTTGTTAACATTGTCACATTTTATTGAAGAAATTTAAGCTTTGCATGGCATACAAATGTATTCATCATGATTCTGATGAAATATTGGTAGATTTTATTTGTTTTAGAATTTACATTGCTGTTAATTTTGTTTTGAATCGTAAAATATTGATTGCTCAAGATAATGAAATTTATATGAAATCCATTGTGGTGCAAATTAAAAGCTAAGAATTGACTTTGACATATATCACAGACCTGGCACATTATACCAGGCCATCTTTTAAATACTGACAGCAACAACATCATCAACAACAACAACAATAACAACAACATACATGTACTATTGTCATCTAGGTAAAAAGTTCTACTATAAACGTGGAAATTTACACTAATTATACAGAGTCTTTTGGGCTGCAAAAAATGTCCCCGCACATATTATTTTGATATCAATTTGCCTAATCCGGAACAGCAAATGGGTGGATAGATTGAAAAAATTATCCCAATTCAAATAGTGTACATATGGAAATCGGGAAAATAACCATCTTTACAGTATTTCTATCAAGACATTTTTAATCTTTTTTTTAAAATTTTTGTCTTGCACAACAGCATATCAGAGTGTATCGTCATACAAAATTACATATTTATCCAAGAAAAAAGTGTCCTTATAGAGAAAAAGATTAATGTTTGGGGCCCCCCCTGAACCACTGATCTATTTTGGTATTGATGATTCTGCAAAAATAAAGGGGCTTGCGCTTTTTCTTTTCGCAGAATCTGATAAGTATAGTATTTGAATAATGTTGGTGAAATTTGGTACAGTAGATAATTTATCTGGCCTCGTAGATGTTGAGCCTGATCAATGGAGTGAATTATTGGGATTTGATCCTGATTAGGGGTGCACCATTTTCCTGTCGTCAGGTGGAAACAGTGTTATCAGTGAGAAAAATTAACATACAGCACTCTTCAATATTGACATTAAGAATACTTTTGTGTTTTCCCGTTTGTGGACAGGGGCCTTGACTGCTAGAAAGCTCTGTGGACAAGGTACATGCAGTCCAACTTGTTATCTCAGAATTACGCCAACACGATAAGGTACTATTGAACAAAGATTAGGCCTACACTTGTATGAGTCAGTCCGGCCTTTGATAACATGTCTATTTATAGTAGCTGTACATTAGCACTGTAATAGTTATATAGACCCTCGCTATCACTATTGACATCAATCGATGGATACTGTAAATATTAAAGGAATGAAAGCCAGACTCAGTCTAAATGTCTTAATTCTACATTAAGTTATGTGCAGTGAATTTGTTTTTGCCATCCTCTTGACAAAACAATGGTTGTATGATTAAATAATATGAAATGTAACTTATTTGTTTGTTGTTGTATAAATATGCATCAAACCTACCATGAAGAAATTAAAATATTTGTGAATCTATGCCTTAAATTATCCTGTAATGAAGGAAATATGAATATGTATGAACCAGAAGTAGCACCAATGGAAATATGAATATGCATTAACACAGAAAGAAAAAAATTGAAATGCATCCCCAAATCTGCCACCATCATAAGAACTATGGATATGCATTGAAAATCTGCCATCAAGGAAATTTTAATGTACATGTACCTAGCAAAAATGAAATTTGAATATGCATTGAATCCTGCCATCAGGGACATAGGAATATGCATTCAGCCTACTTCTGAGAAAGATGAAAAATTAAATAATGCTGACTCCCAGAAAATATGGATATCATTAACTTGGCATGACTGTAGTATGCTCCTGCCTAATTTAGAAACCACTGAGCCATAGCAGAGACATTCTTCTTATCAAGTGACTACTGTACTGAAATCAGAGACATTAATGCAAATGTTGAAAGCACGGATCAAAATAAATTTTTCATAAATCATCAAGCATATAGAAAGAGAAGAAAAGAAAGAAGAATGGAAAGAAAATAAAAGAAAAGGACGGCTGGACAGACAGACCAGCACAGACAGAAAAAAAAGAAAAAGATAATCGACAGACACACCGAAAAAAAAAGTGATATCAGTTGAAAACAATCATCTTATAGAATTTTTCCCAAGAGCACAGTCACACCAGCCACCTGTGTGGATCACAGATACTCTACCATATTGTCAATACTGACCCATTAAAACCTGACCAGAAGGGGGCATAACTCTGGTCACAGTAAACCTGAAAAGGGCTTACCAAAACTATTATGATAATAAGGATTAACCTTACCATATATTTTATGTTATTGAAATATAACAGATACCTGGTAATCAGAGTGTGCTCTAAAGTAAACAGCTGAGTATACTCCATTTTTTGTGTGTTATAGGTGCAGAACATGAAAAATATATTCAAGGTAATCCTTATAATTTGATTAACTGTACCAGATATGTATGTACCATGTCCCTGTGAAATCTACTTTTACTGAAGAGCTCATTTCTCTTAGAAATCATTACGCTGCGTTATCAGCCAAATTAAATGGCCACATCATTCTTTACATTATGGGTTTTAAAATTTTCAAGTCAATTGAAATGCTTAAGGAAGATTGAATTATATAACCTTAATGGAGACATCTGAAATAAACAGTTTACATAAATTAACACCTGATCCGGGGACATAACTCTGATCAAAGTACCCCTGACAAACTGTACAAATATGATGAAATAATACCTGATCAGGGGACATAACTCTGATCAAAGTACCCCTGAGAAACTGTACAAATATGATGAAATAACACCTGATCAGGGGGACATAACTCTGATCATAGTATTCCTATGAAGGGCCTATTTAAAACATTTACCTAAATGAAAACACCTGAAATAAACAATTTATATCAATAATCAAAAACATTCCCATGTACATCACATAAGTTCTTGTCTCAGCATACCTCAATAAGGTTTCTGGTAAAGACAGATCATCATTTCTTGGTTCTACTACAAAAAAGAACCCAATCTAGCTGTTTCAGAGGATATTAATAGACTTACAGAGTAAGGGCCAGCCGGTGCCTGTCCGGTTTTCTCCCAAGTCAGGTAGGGTAGGTTTGGAATCGTCCCTGGTTGTTTCCTCTCTCTTTTACGTACTCTTGTCTCCTGGTAATTCTTACCTACAACCAAACAAGTTTTTAGAAATTATGATTCCTATTTTAATGGCTGTCTTTTACACTAATTTCCACCTTCTAAATTCAAGGTTTTTGTCCTTGATATACCAGTTCATATTTCTTTATCTGTGGAATAAGTCACACATAATGAAATACCTACAGATATACATAAGTATGACCTAGAAAGAACTATAAAATCTTTGATTATCCCTTCCTCTGCTGATTTTTTGCAGAGTGGTCTCCCTTAAATACTATTTTACAAGACTGGTCTCATCTCATTATAATTTAACCAGAGTCCCTAATCATACATTACCAGATTTGTCTCCTCTGAATACTATTTTACAAGAATGGTCTCCGCAGGATAATATTTTACAAAAATTATCTGCCCTGATCAAAATTAAACCAGATTCATAGATTGTGAATAAACCAGAGTGGTCTCCCCTGATAATAAGTAGTGTGGCACCCTAGATTTGTTTCCAAGAGTAACCTTTCTGAGTCCAGATAATGAAATGTCCTCTCATATAGATATTCATTTTACCAGAGGGGCTTCCTCTGATATTTAGTAAACAGTATGCCATCCAGTAATTTTCTACCAAAGTTGTCTCCCCTGATAGCAATGTTACAGTAATGCCGACTGATATACATGTTACCCTACCTAAACAGGTATTGTCCCAGGTGTTGAACCTGTGTGTGTCCGGCTCTGTGATAGCGCGTTCATCAGGCTCCCACACACTCTCCACCTCAATTTCCAAATCTTCCTCCTCTTGTTCCTCAGGCTCCTCATCCTAACAAAGGGAGAAAACTCTTTCTCAGTATGTGGTATACATCTCTGATAATTGGATGTCTCACTGATGGTTCAGAACATTTTAAGGTGTCAATTTATTGAATTTATAGAAAAAATACCTAAAACTGTAATCTTAAAGCCTTGCAAAATATCTTAATTATTTTCTTGTCACAAATACTGTAAATATTTTGGTCTAGTTGTATTTAGCAAATTCTGAAATAATAACATCATTGCATTGGAGAAATAGCCTTATTCATCCTGCTATAATACCACTAATATATTACTACTCTTCAGAGAAACTACCAGCAAATGTCACAGTCCTGCAATTAGCTGTTACCTCTGACTTTAAGACAAAGGTCATGTCTCTGCCCTCTGGACTTACACATAATACATTACAGAAAAAAAAATGTTCATACTGGATGATAAAGGTATTTATATACAAATTTTAAATCTGGATAAATTTTTGTTCATTTAAAACAAATCTATTACGGATAGTTTCTGATATGTTACAAGTATGACAGAGTTATCTCCCTTACACTGTTGCCTTCCTCGTCTTCTAGTTCCTCCGCTGGATCATACGTCTCTATCTTCCAATGTTCTTCCTGATACAAAGAAAACAAAATGTAAATACAGTAAATTAAGATCTACCAGTACATATAAATAATATGGCTGTTCTCTCATTATTGCTGTTGACAAATTAACCGACCACATCATATCAAAAGAAATATTACATGTAGCTTGAAATATTATAAGTCTCAAAACGAAATATATCTAAATGAATATTAGATATATGGTCCATTTTTCCTCAATTCTCATTGACTAAACATGGTCACATAGAGGTCAAGATATTGAGATACATCATATGTATTAACCAGGGCCCATATTCATAAAAAATCTTAAGTTAATACTTAAGTTTGACTTAAGTTATACTTAACTATAAATATTTTACTTAGTTAAATAAAACTTAAGTTAGAACTTAAGTACCATTCATAAACGACTTAAGTATTTACTTAGTGCATACTTAGCTAAGTATAAACATTTAAGTATTTCATGTAGTTGCTATGTTGTTGTTAAGTAGCTGCGTGATGTTTTTCGTAAAACGCGAAATTTGGCACCGGCGTTCCTGGCATTCCAAGACGATCAGAATCCGGAAATGGCAACAGCAAAAAAGACGAGATGACCAAACTGGACAAAGGACGAATGTCTGGCGATGGTGAGACTAGTACATGTTTACAAGTGAAAGAAAACATGTCATACGTGGACGATTTAAGGACGGAATGTCGGCATCTGCAAATAGGCAAGCGTGGGTTCAGGTTGCCGGCAGATTGAACAGTTCAAATGCATTAATCAGGAGAGAGCCGGAAGAATGCACAAAAATTAGACTAACCTCGTTGTTCAGGCCAAAAATGCACATAGCGTGTCCATCGTAGAGTCAAGGAGAACAAGTACGTTTTAGTTAATTTCCACTAAACCAAACATCAGTTGAAATGTACATATCAAACCCCTAGTTACATTGTACGATCTGTAAAATCCCGCTCCCCAAACATGCTAGAACTGTCACAATGTCAATCAACTGTTATTTAAAACTTTCGTTTCCTTATCAAAGCAGGGGAGTACTAAATACATGACAGGGCCGGAATGCACATGAACGGGTTTTAAGTTAAAGTACAAGTAACCTCAATGTTTTTTAATACACAGGTAAGAACTCTATAGATATACATTTTTTTTAATTAATGAATAAAAGATACAATAAAACTTTGAGGCAGTATTTCTGGTTTGTCAAAGTCAGCAAGAGAAACAAAAATGAAGTTTTATCTAAATAAAATTTGATTGGTTTGTGGGTACGTTCATTATAAACTACAATTGCTCCGTGTCGTTGTAGTATTGACTTCGTAATGGGCCTTAATGACAATGAGATTGACTCCTCCATCTTCGATTCAAACCTTTACATCTTGTTTTAAATGATTGAATACAACAAAATCTGAAGTTAATGATTTTTTTCTTAAAAACAAGTTGATTTCTGTTGATTTCGTGAAGTCATCTTTCACCTGTGTTGTTAAGTATTTACTTAAGTATTTTTAAAGGAAGTTAAACATCCTCATGACGTTACTTAACTTTAAGTAAAAACTTAAGTAATACTTAAGCTTAAGTAGTTTTATGAATACAACTTAAGATAAAACCTTGAATTAAGTAAATACTTAAGTTTATTTTAGTACTTAAGTACAAATGTCCTACTTAAGTATTTACTTAAGTGAAATACTTAACTTAAGTTTTTTTATGAATATGGGCCCTGATGTTTCTATTTTTATAAACACAGAGCCAATATTAATTGTGTTGATGGCAACATAATCACTGTGACGTAACAATATTCCAATGTAAATTTCCTATTATCAAGGTATATTTAAACTCTATATGACTTAATTATTTTCAGTTTTTAAGCAACATCCTTTAGTAACATTCTTATTTTCATTACTAAGCTTGATCAGAGAATATTTTAAAAACGAATATAACTACAGCTACAGAATGGTTGTGACCTTGACCTACCTGTCCAAAGATACCAAATGGTTGTGACCTTGACCTACCTGTCCAAAGATACCAATCTTGTTGCCACGGACGTCATGAACAGCGACGCTGCAGTCGGAGGACGCTGTGATGATAAGACTTCGTTCGTTCCTCTCACACAGGTCAATGGAGTTTATCATGTCGTTGTGGGCTTGGAACTGACACTTCATTGCTAAAATATCGAAAGAAATGTCAATGAAGGTTTAGAAGTGTTTGAGCAAATTTTAATGAAAAATATTTTACTTCATCAATTTCCTAAAGGGAACTAAATATAAGGACTAGATTTGTGTGTGACTTAAAAACTTTTGTGTGACTTACGAGGACTAGATTTGTGTATGACTTATGAGGACTAGATTTGTGTGTGACTTACAAGGACTAGATTTGTGTGTGACTTACGAGGACTAGATTTGTGTATGACTTATGAGGACTAGATTTGTGTATGACTTACCAGGACTAGATTTGTGTGTGACTTACAAGGACTAGATTTGTGTGTGACTTACAAGGACTAGATTTGTGTGTGACTTACAAGGACTAGATTTGTGTGTGACTTACGAGGACTAGATTTGTGTGTGACTTATGAGGACTAGATTTGTGTGTGACTTAGGAGGACTAGATTTGTGTATGACTTATGAGGACTAGATTTGTGTATAACTTTGGAGGACTAGATTTGTGTATGACTTACATGGACTAGATTTGTGTGTGACTTATGAGGACTAGATTTGTGTGTAACTTATGAGGACTAGATTTGTGTGTGACTTACAAGGACTAGATTTGTGTGTGACTTAGGAGGACTAGATTTGTGTGTGACTTACGAGGACTAGATTTGTGTATGACTTACAAGGACTAGATTTGTGTGTGACTTAGGAGGACTAGATTTGTGTGTGACTTATGAGGACTAGATTTGTGTGTGACTTACAAGGACTAGATTTGTGTATGACTTATGAGGACTAGATTTGTGTGTGACTTACGAGGACTAGATTTATGTGTGACTTACAAGGACTAGATTTGTGGATGACTTACAAGGACTAGATTTGTGTATAACTTTGGAGGACTAGATTTGTGTGTGATTTACCAGGACTAGATTTGTGTGTGACTTATGAGGACTAGATTTGTGTGTGACTTATGAGGACTAGATTTGTGTATGACTTATGAGGACTAGATTTGTGTATGACTTACGAGGCCTAGATTTGTGTATGACTTACGAGGACTAGATTTGTGTGTGACTTATGAGGAATAGATTTGTGTATGACTTATGAGGACTAGATTTGTGTGTGACTTATGAGGACTAGATTTATGCGTGATTTACGAGGACTAGATTTGTGTGTGACTTACCAGGACTAGATTTGTGTGTGACTTATGAGGACTAGATTTGTGTATGACTTAGGAGGACTAGATTTGTGTATGACTTAGGAGGACTAGATTTGTGTATGACTTAGGAGGACTAGATTTGTGTGTGACTTACGAGGAGTAGATTTGTGTATGACTTACGAGGACTAGATTTGTGTATGACTTACGAGGGCTAGATTTGTGTGTGACTTACGAGGACTAGATTTGTGTATGACTTACGAGGGCTAGATTTGTGTATGACTTACGAGGACTAGATTTGTGTATGACTTACGAGGACTAGATTTATGTATGACTTACGAGGACTAGATTTGTGTATGACTTACAAGGACTAGATTTGTGTGTGACTTACGAGGGCTAGATTTGTGTATGACTTACGAGGACTAGATTTGTGTATGACTTACGAGGGCTAGATTTGTGTATAACTTTGGAGGACTAGATTTGTGTGTGATTTACCAGGACTAGATTTGTGTGTGACTTATGAGGACTAGATTTGTGTATGACTTATGAGGACTAGATTTGTGTATGACTTACGAGGCCTAGATTTGTGTATGACTTACGAGGACTAGATTTGTGTGTGACTTATGAGGAATAGATTTGTGTATGACTTATGAGGACTAGATTTGTGTGTGACTTATGAGGACTAGATTTATGCGTGATTTACGAGGACTAGATTTGTGTGTGACTTACCAGGACTAGATTTGTGTGTGACTTATGAGGACTAGATTTGTGTATGACTTAGGAGGACTAGATTTGTGTATGACTTATGAAGACTAGATTTGTGTATGACTTAGGAGGACTAGATTTGTGTGTGACTTACGAGGAGTAGATTTGTGTATGACTTACGAGGACTAGATTTGTGTATGACTTACGAGGGCTAGATTTGTGTGTGACTTACGAGGACTAGATTTGTGTATGACTTACGAGGGCTAGATTTGTGTATGACTTACGAGGACTAGATTTGTGTATGACTTACGAGGACTAGATTTATGTATGACTTACGAGGACTAGATTTGTGTATGACTTACAAGGACTAGATTTGTGTGTGACTTACGAGGGCTAGATTTGTGTATGACTTACGAGGACTAGATTTGTGTATGACTTACGAGGGCTAGATTTGTGTATGACTTACCAGGACTAGATTTGTGTGTGACTTACGAGGGCTAGATTTGTGTGTGACTTATGAGGACTAGATTTGTGTGTGACTTACGAGGACTAGATTTGTGTGTGACTTATGAGGACTAGATTTGTGTATGACTTACAAGGACTAGATTGTGTGTGACTTACGAGGACTAGATTTGTGTGTGACTTATGAGGACTAGATTTGTGTGTGACTTACCAGGACTAGATTTGTGTATGACTTACGAGGACTAGATTTGTGTGTGACTTATGAGGACTAGATTTGTGGATGACTTACGAAGACTAGATTTGTGTGTGACTTACCAGGACTAGATTTGTGTGTGACTTACCAGGACTAGATTTGTGTGTGACTTATGAGGACTAGATTTGTGTGTGACTTACGAGGACTAGATTTGTGTATGACTTACGAGGACTAGATTTGTGTGTGACTTATGAGGACTAGATTTGTGTGTGACTTATGAGGACTAGATTTGTGTGTGACTTACGAGGACTAGATTTGTGTGTGACTTATGAGGACTAGATTTGTGTGTGACTTATGAGGACTAGATTTGTGTATGACTTATGAGGACTAGATTTGTGTATGACTTACGAGGACTAGATTTGTGTGTGACTTATGAGGACTAGATTTGTGTGTGACTTACGAGGACTAGATTTGTGTTTGACTTAGGAGGACTAGATTTGTGCGTGATTTACGAGGACTAGATTTGTGTATGACTTAGGAGGACTAGATTTATGCGTGATTTACGAGGACTAGATTTGTGTGTGACTTACGAGGAGTAGATTTGTGTGTGACTTACGAGGACTAGATTTGTGTGTGACTTATGAGGACTAGATTTGAGGATGACTTACAAGGACTAGATTTGTGTATAACTTTGGAGGACTAGATTTGTGTATGACTTACGAGGACTAGATTTGTGTGTGACTTACGAGGACTAGATTTGTGTATGACTTATGAGGACTAGATTTGTGTATAACTTTGGAGGACTAGATTTGTGTGTGACTTACGAGGACTAGATTTGAGGATGACATCTGTCTGACCATGCATGCAGTACTCAGTGATCTCCCAGACCTTGATGTTCCCATCAGCATCACCAGTTACTAACCACTGATTTAATTTGTCTGTTGCCATGATGATGCTCGCTGTTTAACAAAAATTAAATAAAATATTCTTTTGACAATACAAGCAATGACTGTAATGTTAAAATTTGTTTTCCAGTTCAAATCAAATTCTGATTTAATATTCAAAAGCAAAAAATAAATAAATAAATAAAATAAAAATTTACACCATCTCAAAAACAAAGAAAACCAGAAGTAACAAAAGAATTCAAAATACGGATTTATACATCTTATCACTCCTGTTTTTACCCTGGTAAAAATGTCCAAGTCCTAAAAAATTACAATCATGTATTTTATGATAATAAACATGGTTTAATGGAGATGTGTACACAATTTTGAGGTAACATAAATGTTTCTGATCAAGAGATCCCAGGGGGATCTTGGCACCCACCACTGAATGATCTATGGAAGACTGATAGTTTTTCTACTCTCTCCTTCTTTCTTCTCTTTCTCTTAATCAATTGATAACATGGGGAACTTACATATGAAGTCAAAGAAAGATTTGAGAAGATCTGTCTGAAATGAATATATAATCTCAAGAGTCAAAATCCAAGATGGCTGCCTATCAGTAGCAGCCATTTTGTTTTCTGGATCAGATTCAAAATTAAATGTGCACAATTAGGGACCAAGGAGAAGCTACCTGTGAAGGTTGAGAAATATCCCTTCAGCAGTTTCAAAAAATATCAGTAACAATCTTAAATTATCAAAATCAAACATGGCCATTTTGTTGTCTGACTCAAAATCAAATGAGTACAAGGGACCAAGGACAACCAACATGTGAAGTTTGGCAAATGTCTGTCCAGCATTTTCAAGAGATAGTGATAATAAGGATTGTTTACAGATGGACAAAGGACTATAAATACTACAGATCAAAGATGGAGGCGATTAAAATAACCCACCATCATCACCTTCATCCCCTTTAGTAAGATAAAAATCACAGAGCCTTACCATTTGGATGAGCTGTAAACTCTGCCACTAAAGAACTAGTAGATGTATTCCAGAATCGGACAAACCCGCTACCTCCACAGGACATGAGGTTGGCCCCACCGCCACCAGAATTGGTTTTTCTACTTTCCAAGAAAATCAGTCGTGATACAGCAAATCCAAATTCATTCTGTAAATTGACAAAGAATAATTAAATATAAAAAAGGCAAATAAATTGACAAAAAATATAGTTATCAATATGTTTTTTTTAATTGGCGAGAATGAATATATGTATATTTAATTAGAATTTCAGTTTCTAAAATTGGGATAAAAAGATCTGGAAGGCATTAGTAGAGGTTTATGAAATCCTTCTTCTACTTTATATATAGAGGTTACGCAACCAGTGGGTGTTGGATATGGAATTCATTTTTACACAGGTAAGTTATCTTTTAAAAGTTACAAAAGACACAAGCTTAAGCGAGTGTCTTTTGTAACTTACAAAAGATAACTTACAATGTACCTGTGTGAAATAAATTCCATATCCAAAAATCACGAGTCAAGTGACCTGTTTCTACCACAATAATATCGGCTTGAATCAAAGGGAACATGGCCAAGTCTTTTTATTTTTCGCGTATGCAAATAAGGGGTACAGGTGACGGCAGGGATGCAGTGATGTGACGACATTCGATAATTGATGACATCAATAACAATTGCAGCTTGGGTCAAAGTTCGAGTTCTTGACCAATCAAAAAACCGGAAGGTCATATTATATATTCCACTAGTGGAATATAACATATTTTTATATATATCCAACAGTCGGCACACTTATACAATGGCTTGAGACTGGAATAAAACAGGGTATTGTGGCAGAAAAAGTGTTATCTAACACAACCAACAAAATGTGAAATTTCAATAAGTTATCACTGAAATTAATGAAACAGATTCTGTTAAGATGTTTTGTACTTAGCTTTCACAAATAAACGTGTTTTTTAGATTTTTTTTTCTCACCTGTTCTTCCTTTGTGCCACCATTGCTAGTCGACTTGGGACGAGAATTAGGACGAGACTTGGGACGAGCCTCAACATCTGCCTCTGATGTCCTCGCCACCTACATATAATAAAACAAATTTCATGAAAACTTATCATCGTATCTATCTGTAAATATGGCCCTGCCAACAAATTAATATGCTCTATTTTTCATTTTCACAAAATCATCAATGTTTCAGACTTTTTAGTTAAAACATAGCTTATTATCAAATAAGGAGACAAGGGATTGGGCACAAGTGATTCAACTGAATTGTCTTGTTCTAAAAATACTAAGCTTTTAGAAATTCAAAAATAAACTATACTCAAACATAAAAACTGGAATTTGAGTATATTTCGAAAAAATGTAAATTTACATTCAACATATATCATAATCATTACTTTAAAAACAGAAGCAGAAAGAGTTACTGTTTGGCAGAAAAAAAATGGCTTACAATAACTTAATGATTATATAATGCTATGAATACACAGAGATCAGTATCCTTTTAACTCTTGTCAGATTGGGTTGAATTACTGTAGATAACAAACATTAAGGTGAAACTCACATCCCGATTTGTTGAAGAGAGGACAGATTTTGTGCGAGATTTCAGCATCTTCCGGCGCGATCGTTGACTAAGGTGACGTGACGCTTGTTCCGAGTTTGTGTTCCATACCACGATCTCCCCGTCATACGATCCGCTAACCATGGTGTTCGGACCAGTAAAGGCAGAGCAGAGGATATCCTCTGGGTGTTCCTGGAAAGTAATCATCCATGTATAGAGAACCAATCATATAAGATATTAAGAACCATGCCATGTACAAAATTATTATAAACATGCTAAAATTTCATCAGAATTTTGTTTTTACAAGTTAGTTCAATTTCTATTAAAAACCTAAACCGCTTTACAAAAAACCACCAGATATACATTTTAATATTTATATTTTTTTCATAATGTATATCTTCAAGGTACATTTCTATGCATGTATAGGTATGTATTTGCATTTTGTAATGTATCTCACAACTAAATAAATCTTTGCTAACATATCTATAGTTTTTGAAACAATAAATGCATATGTATAACAAATGAGTGATTCATAGGGGTGTGAATGCCAAACTATATTGTCTACCAACCTGTCCTCCTTTCCATTCTGAGGGCTGGACCTGTGAAAACAGGGCACCTGTGTCTCGTAGAGAGGAGTCTCGGAATATTGTCACATATCTGTTACAAAGATCAAAAAAGGTCACATGACATAATCTCAATCCCTGATTGGACAACAACATGATTTTACCTGATTGTTCGCCCTAAGATGTACACAACTATTGACTCTAGGCTGCTGAAATTTTCAGCTGTTTGAGGATATCAGCAAATAAAGATTATGAATGACCTTGGTGACATTTGAAATTAACAGAAGAATTTATGACATATTTTAAGGAACACAAGAACTGATGACATATTTTATAGGTACACAAGAATGTTTACAGATGACATATGTTAAAGGTACACAAGATCGTTAACTGTCGACATATTTTAAAGATACACAAGAACTGATGACATATATTTTAAAGGTACACAAGAATTGATGACATATTTTAAAGGTAAACAAGTATTGATGACATACTTTAAAGGTACACAAGGATTGATGACATATTTAAAAGGTGCAATGCACCTTCAAACAATACATCAAATATTATGACATATTCATATAGTATAGACATATTTGAAGAAAACAATATAAGAATCAATGACACATTTGAAATGTATACAGAAAAAAATGTGTCACACTATTACACAGTACACACAAACTGATGACACATTTACATGGAGCACAAAATATATTTGAAATGAATCCAACATTTGATGTCACAGCTAAAAGATATATTAGGACATTGAGAAGTTAGTTTATAAGTACATGACTCTACGTTTTTACACCTGAGGTCAATAGACCATGTCCACACTAATCAGCATACCTGGCCCATCCCACCACTACAACACTGCGTTTGAGGTTGAGTACCTGCCCCACGTCGGCCGGCTGGCCACCAGCACACTCCAGAGAGTGAGAGTTATGACCATTGAAATCCCAAATCTGTCAAAAAAAAAAGATTCAAATCAATATTTTTCTACACACATACCAAAAAATAACTTTTTGTAAACAGTTTATTAGTGCTTTTATTCCAAAATAAACCCCTGACCACAAATACCACTAACCAGTAATATATCCCTTCTTCCTTTTTGAAGAATCATTATATTTGATATACATAGTAAGTTTAAAGTGGTTCACAGATAAACCCCCCTCAAAGTAAGGGGGTGGGCTTATGAACCCTAAAATACACAATGCAGCATTTGTTAGTAATTAATATCATTGAAACGCAACAGACTAAGTTAGGCCTTGTATACGTACCAGGCATTGACTTATTCGAAGATAGATATTAAGTGTTTAGTTTCTCAAATTCTGTTGATTTTTTTTTATCTCCTATTGCAATCAATATCAAAATAGAATATATACAGGCCATAATAATAATAAAAAGGAACAAATTGTCTCTAAAATTAATATTTCATTAAAGAGATTTTATTTGCCTGAAAAAAATGTACCATCTTCCCAGTCTCCCCTTATTTTCATTTTATTATATAATTTTTTATATCATTTATTTCCCCTTATTAAAGAATTTATCTCCCATTTTTTTCTGATTTATCTCTCCTTACTTTAAAATTTATCTCCCTTATTTCAGGATTTATCTCCCCTTATTTCATCATTTGTCTCTCCATCATTTATGATTTATCTCCCCTTATTTCATCATTTGTCTCCCCATCTTTTATGATTTATCTCCCCTTATTTCATCATTTGTCTACCCATCTTTTATGATTTATCTCCCCTTATTTCATCATTTGTCTCCCCATCTTTTATGATTGATCTCCCCTTATTTCATCATTTGTCTACCCATCTTTTATGATTTATCTCCCCTTACACTACCAAATCTTACTTTGACTGTTCCATCTGTACTGCCTGTAAATAGTTTTGTGCCTGTTGGATCCTGAGACAGACATGTGACTTCTGAGTTGCCATGGGCACTAGAGAACTGTTTGACCTTTTGACCTGTATCAATCATCCAGATGATAAGGATGCCCGTCTGGCAAACACTGACCACCTAAAAACATTCAATCAATTGATATCAGGTTTGTCATTTTTATCATGTATCATTTCTATAAAATAATAATCTTTTTCAAAATTTAAGCATCCACAGAAAAAGTACAAAAAATATTTACATCCAAATATATACACTGCACATATCAAAGTCACGAATGTTTGTACAATGTAGAAACATCTTCCATGAAACAAATAAATTGAACAACTCCTTGGAATCATATACTTCTTCATACTATAAACAATACAGAGAGTCAACTCCAGTGGAGCCACACTTCATCGTAACATGTAATATTTAATATACACGGCTCCATCAGAGCTGTACATGTACTTCATCTTATAATTAACAAAACACTATATGACTGCTGCAGCCGTAGAAATACAAATAAGATTCTCAGTCGGACCTGGTTGTAGGTGCTGTTATAGATGGCTGCGATCACTGGTTTATCATGAGACATAACACGATCCCGAATCTCGGCCTTCATTTCCATCATGGTAAGTTGGTAGTTAAACGTAATGAGCAGGCGATTTTTCTCTAACCCACTTCTCTCCCTTTGTTCGTCAAAATACAGGCAGCTGTACACTGTGACAAAGAAATGATCAGTTTCAAGGATATGTAATAAATTATGGAATCTAAAAGAAAAGGTAAAATAAAATCTGCTGTCCTAATTCTTTATTTATTATTCAAGTCTTAATAAGGGTTAAGTTTCTACTAAATACCTACTTAACTTCTATCAGGCCCTACCCAAAATTCTGGTTCCATAGGAAACATTTGAACTCACCTATTGACCCCTTTGGGAACATTCAAGTCCTACTCACTTTCTTTCTGGCCCCTTATGGAACATTCCAGTCCTATAAACTGACCTCCTGACCCTTTAGCATATACTGACCCCCTTTTTGGCCCCTTATGGAACATTCTAGTTCCTACTCACCTTCTTGCCCCTTATAATAGGGAATATTCTAGTTCCTACTCAGCTTCTGGCCCCTTATGGAACATTCTAGTTCCTACTCACCTTCTGGCCCCTTATGGAACATTCTAGTTCCTACTCACCTTCTGGCCCCTTATGGAACATTCTAGTTCCTACTCACCTTCTTGCCCCTTATAATAGGGAATATTCTAGTTCCTACTCAGCTTCTGGCCCCTTATGGAACATTCTAGTTCCTACTCACCTTCTGGCCCCTTATGGAACATTCTAGTTCCTACTCACCTTCTGGCCCCTTATGGAACATTCTAGTTCCTACTCACCTTCTTGCCCCTTAGGGAACATTCTAGTTCCTACTCACCTTCTGGCCCCTTATAATAGGGAATATTCTAGTTCCTACTCACCTTCTTGCCCCTTATAATAGGGAATATTCTAGTTCCTACTCAGCTTCTGGCCCCTTATGGAACATTCTAGTTCCTACTCACCTTCTGGCCCCTTAGGGAACATTCAAGTTCCTACTCACCTTCTGGCCCCTTAGGGAACATTCTAGTTCCTACTCACCATCTGGCCCCTTTAGGGAACATTCTAGTTCCTACTCACCTTCTGGCCCCTTAGGGAACATTCTAGTTCCTACTCACCTTCTGGCCCCTTAGGGAAGATTCAAGTTCCTACTCACCTTCTGGCCCTTTAGGGAACATTCTAGTTCCTACTCACCATCTGGCCCCTTAGGGAACATTCAAGTTCCTACTCACCTTCTGGCCCCTTAGGGAACATTCCAGCCAGCCTCTGGATACAGACTTGGAGCTGGACATCCCAGATCCTTAGGACCTTGTCTTTAGAGAAACTGATCAGCTGTGCTCGACTCTTCATGAAATGCACCTGTATTACACTGGCCATGTGACCTCTTAACACCTGTAGGTCAAAGGTTATGTTACTTGATATAAATGTAATTGGTCTTCATATCTTAATCAGTATTATTTCATTATAATTTAAATCACACAAAAAAATATTAAGATCAGCAAGAATAACCATTCTCACAGGGGACCTGACATGTACATGTACCTATAATATGACCCAGAATGAAAAATTTACTGCTGAGTTCAAATAAGTGATCTGGGGGTCCGGCTCTAGGGTTATAAATTTTTCTTTCAGAGTCAAAAAAATATGTCAAGTTCCTGTGATTGTTCTCAAGCAGAATTCATTGCCTGGGTTTAAATATGGACATAAGTGTTCATTGCAGGGTAAATACAGTAAGACAAGGGCCCAATGGGCCCAAATCGCTCACCTGCAATGCAGTGATCTTTTCATATATGGATCCTGCAGTTATTTGAAAGCATGCTACAGGACCAATATAATAATGTCTCTCTGCACTTTGGCTTTTCACTAAAAGTCATTCAAAGATTTAAGCATACTTGATCGACATGACCTTGAATGCGAGTCAGGGTCATTCATTTGAACAAACTTGGTAGCCCTTTACCCAAGCATGCTACAGACCTAATATCAACTCCCTGGGACTCTTGGTTATTGAGAAGAAGTCGTTTAAAGATTTTAGCCTTTTTGACTCCTGTGACCTTGAATGAAGATCAAGGTCATTCATTTGAACAAACTTGCGAGCCCTTCACCCCAGCATGCTACAGGCCAAATATTAGGTCTCTGGGACTGTTGGTAATTGAGAAGAAGTTGTTAAAATTTTTAGCCTTTTTGACCGCTGTGACCTTGAATGAAGGTCAAGGTCATTCAATTGAACAAACTTGGTAACCCTTTACCGCAGCATGCTACAGACCCAATATAAACTCCCTGGGACTCTTGGTTATTGAGAAGAAGTTGTTTTAAAATGTTAGCCTTTTTGACTCGAGTGACCTTGAATGAAGGTCAAGGTCATTCATTTGAACAAACTTCGTAGCCCTTTACCCCAGCATGCTACAGGCCAAATATTAGATCTCTGGGACTGTTGGTTATTGAGAAGAAGTCGTTTAAATATTTTAGCCTTTTTGACTCCTGTGACCTTGAATGAAGGTCAAGGTCATTCATTTGAACAAATTTGGTAGCCCTTTACCGCAGCATGCTACAAACCCAATATCAACTCCCTGGGACTCTTGGTTATTGAGAAGAAGTCGTTTAAAGATTTTAGCCTGTTTGGTCCCTGTGACCTTGAATGAAGGTTAAGGTCATTCATTTGAACAAACTAGGTAGCCCTTCACCCCAGCATGCTACAGACCCAATATCAACTCCCTGGGACTGTTGGTTATTGAGAAGAATTCGTTTAAAGATTTTAGCCTTTTTGACTCCTGTGACCTTGAATAAAGATCAAGGTCATTCATTTGAACAAACTTGGTAGCCCTTTACCCCAGCATGCTACAGACCCAATATCAACTCCCTGGGCTTCTTGGTTATTGAGAAGAAGTCGTTTAAAGATTTCAGCCTTTTTGACTCCTGTGACCTTGAATGAAGGTCAAGGTAATTCATTTCAACAAACTTGGTAGCCCTTTACTCCAGCATGCTACAGACCCAATATCAACTCCCTGGGCCTCTTGGTTATTGAGAAGAAGTCGTTTTAAAATGTTAGCCTTTTTGACTCCAGTGACCTTGAATGAAGGTCAAGGTCATTCATTTGAACAAACTTGGTAGCCCTTTACCCCAGCATGCTACAGACCCAATATCAACTCCCTGGGACTCTTGGTTATTGAGAAGAAGTCGTTTAAAGATTTTAGCCTGTTTGGTCCCTGTGACATTGAATGAAGGTCAAGGTCATTCATTTGAACAAACTAGGTAGCCCTTCACCCCAGCATGCTACAGACCCAATATCAACTCCCTGGGACTGTTGGTTATTGAGAAGAATTCGTTTAAAGATTTTAGCCTTTTTGACTCCTGTGACCTTGAATAAAGATCAAGGTCATTCTTTTGAACAAACTTGGTAGCCCTTTACTCCAGCATGCTACAGACCCAATATCAACTCCCTGGGCCTCTTGGTTATTGAGAAGAAGTCATTTAAAGATTTTAGCCTTTTTGACTCCTGTGACCTTGAATGAAGGTCAAGGTCATTCATTTTAACAAACTTGGGAGCCCTTCACCCTAGCATGCTGCAGGCCAAATATTAGGTCTCTGGATCTGTTGGTTATTGAGAAGAAGTCGTTTAAAGATTTTAGCCTTTTTGACTCCTGTGACCTTGAATGAAGGTCAAGGTCATTCATTTGAACAAACTTGGTAGCCCTTCACCCCAGCATGCTACAGGCCAAATATCAGCTCCCTGGGCCTCTTGGTTATTGAGAAGAAGTCGTTCAAAGATTTTAGCCTTTTTGACTCCTGTGACCTTGAATGAAGGTCAAGGTCATTCATTTGAACAAACTTGGGAGCCCTTCACCCTAGCATGCTGCAGGCCAAATATTAGGTCTCTGGATCTGTTGGTTATTGAGAAGAAGTCGTTTAAAGGTTTTAGCCTTTTTGACTCCTGTGACCTTGAATGAAGGTCAAGGTCATTCATTTGAACAAACTTGGTAGCCCTTCACCCCAGCATGCTTCAGACCCAATATCAAGTCCCTGGGTATTTTGGCTATTTAGAAGAAGTCGTTTAATTTTTTTTTAGCATATTTGACCCCTGTGACCTTGAATGAAAGTCAAGGTCATTCATTTGAACAAACTTGGTAGCCCTTCACCCCAGCATGCTACAGACCTAATATCAACTCCCTGGGACTCTTGGTTATTGAGAAGAAGTCGTTTAAAGATTTTAGCCTTTTTGACCCCTGTGACCTTGAATGAAGGTCAACGTTATTCATT
The DNA here is from genome assembly GCF_902652985.1 of Pecten maximus. Classification (NCBI taxonomy): domain Eukaryota; kingdom Metazoa; phylum Mollusca; class Bivalvia; order Pectinida; family Pectinidae; genus Pecten; species Pecten maximus. The sequence goes on along the minus strand of NC_047031.1, from coordinate 19,568,606 downwards.
TGAACAAACTTGGTAGCCCTTCACCCCAGCATGCTACAGGCCCAATATTAGGTCTCTGGGCCTTTTGGTTATTGAGAAGAAGTTGCTTGAATGGAAAAGTTGACGCCGGACGGACGGCCGGACGACGGACGCCGCGCCACGGCATAAGCTCACTTGCCCTTCGGGCAGGTGAGCTAAAAATTATCAGAAAATTCTTTATTGGACAGTTAACAGTAACCGGACAATAGCATTTGATAAAAAAAAGTTTTAACTGACTAGTGTATTCTTATATCAAATCTCTTAACTTCTTCATGCACATATAGTAAAATGTGAATATCTTTAATTTCTTGAATTAATATACACGTTCTTGCATAATAAATATTCTTGAAAAAATCAGATATAAAGAAATGAAACGGTCTTGATACACAATGGAAGTATTTATCCTATTCAGTTAAATCAATAGGTCGAAAGTCAAAGGAGAAATGAGGTTCACCACAGAAAGGTCAAGCCTAAATACATACTTACCCCATTTGGTTTGGAGACAACATAGGGATTCCACAGACATACATGGTGGTTCACACCGGCTGTCGCTGTAACACAGAATATCCAATGTATAAGGTTATATGCACAGGGACTTGGTACAGTCTACTACATTAAGTATATATTATATGATACAGTCTTTATATTATAATTATAGCATCTTAATTGACAAGTACCTGTGATAATACCATGTCATTGTTTAATTCCACCCTATATGTGTTTATGTGCACAGGGACCTGTTACAGATCTCCTACCCTGAGTATGATAGAGTTATAATTATTGTATCTTAATTGACAAGTACCTGTGATAATACCATGTCATTGTTTAATTCCACCCTATATGTGTTTTTGTGCTCAAGGACCAGGTACATATCTCCTACCCTGAGTATAATAGAGTCTTTATTGACAAGTCCCTGTGAATTATATTCATGTCATATTGTTTAATTCCATCAATGTCTGATGATGAAAAGAAACACTTAAAAGTCAACTTACCAATAAGATTAAGAGTCTGATTGTAATCAAATGCATTGATTCCCTGTGAAATGTGAAACTCTGACCTGTAAACATGAAAAACAGCATTACACATATGTAACAAGAAGTACAGAGATTCTCCTCCACCAGCTGGTCAGGTGATGGGAGCATTTTTTGAGCAAAGACACATTTTCCTTGTTAGCACAATGAAACTCTGGGTAACCTGAACCTGAGTGTTCAATATCATATAATTTGCTTGAAAGTGAAGATGCTGGGACAAGTGATATTCCACAATTATTGATCAATTGATTACTGTATATTTATGTGGAGGTCATTTATGAGGCATTTTACTGTCCCTGAATTATAAGTATGTACAGGCCTGTATGTTATTACCGTACTGGGTACTGCTTTTATTCACAAAGAACCACCCGCCCACAAATTAGCCCCATAGATTGCTTCTTCCGCAATTACAGACAAACGCTTCCCAAAGTTTGATACTAAATATTATATATTAGAGGAGATCAGGTTTATTTGATTATTATAAATATGGAATTTAACTCTTACACTAGGGGAAAGGACCTATTTTAGGATGAATACATCACTAAATATTTACAGTAGGGAGTGGGACTTATTTGAGGATAAATACAGCATTAAACTTTTAAAGTAGGGGAGGGGGTAATTTAGGGATAAATACAGTACTAAACTTTTAAACTAGGTGAGGGGGCTAACTTGTGGTTAAATACAGTATTAAACATTTAAACTAATGGACAGGGCTTATTACAGGATAAATACAGTACTAAACTTTTACACAAGTGGAAGGGGCTTATTTAAGGATAAATACAGTACTAAACTTTTACACAAGTGGAAGGGGCTTATTTAAGGATAAATACAGTGTTAAACTTTTACACTAGTAGAGGGGGCTTATTTAAGGATAAAATGGTACTAAACTTTTTCGATTGGGGAGGGGCTTATTAATTGAAGGATAAATATGGTACTAAACTTTTAAACTAGGGGAAGGAGCTCATTTAAGGATAGATACAGTACTAAACTTTTACACTAGGTGAGGGGGCTATGGTTAAATACAGTATTATATCTTTAAACTATGGGACAGGTCTTATTAAAGGATAAATACAGTAATTAACTTTTAAACTAGGGGAGGGGGGGGGGGGGGGGGGGGGGCTTATTTAAGGATAGTATTTACCTTTTACACTAGAGGATGGGGCTTATTTGGAGATAACTAAACCTTATTTGAGGGTAAATATGATAAAAAATATAATCATGCCTGCATGTGTATGTTATTAAGACACTCATCACTTTTAGAATTGGATTGATTATTCTTGGTTATTTTACCTAACAGAACCATATTTTAATATCCTGTCAGAAAATGGCAAACAAGCACTGACCAGATATCATAAGGAGGTGGATATATCTCCCAAGACAAACTGGTGAATGTGATCATGACATATATATTTGATACAAATTATCTAATTCATATATTTCTAGATTACTCTGCAATTCTTTAAATTTTGACTCAATCATATAAATTTTGACTCAATAATTTAAATTTTACTATTCAAAATTACTACTTTTCAGGAAATGATGAAAAAAAAATAATGAAATTTGGGGAAAATGAAAACATACTAAAAATCAAGATGTGCCTATAGTGGACATTTCAACAATATCTGTCACAAATATGAAGACTATATATATAAATATATAAATAGATTGCATGCATATCTTTCATAACTCATATACATTATCAGAAATGGGAGAGGTGTGCTGATGTGTATTATATAATGTCAACGTGATGAAGACAGCATGCATGCTTGTACAAATATCATATACACATCAAACACAACACGCAGACAACATTCCTTTTTTTACCCCTCAGGAATAACAATAGCTTCAGTGATCCCATTGTTATGGATGAGTCTATTGTTTTTGACAGGGGTAATTTGTCACATTCTATACATATCTGCTAAGGTGAAAACTAATTAAATGTCTATGGAAGCAAATAAAACACATGGTACATGGCATCTGTGTGTTTCCATACCTTTTCAATACATGTATTCTGTGTGGAAATAAAATCATAAATTATCACTTAATCCTAAAAAATTCTAACATTTTTTTTTCCTTAAGGACAAACTTGAATATATCTTTCATGTAATGGAGATAAAATACAAAAAAACAGAATGTAAAGCTGAGTGAGTAAGCACTCTGTTTTATATTTTATGGAAGATTACGTAACAGATCTTGTGATATATCTTACGGCAAACATGGTCATTTTTTTGGTCAGTTTTCTTCATCATGTAAAAACTAGTGATGTATTTCAATCACTACCAAAATATCACATCTTCAGTAGAGAAACATTAAACATGAATGAGTTTAAATTTCATACATATACTTATTGCTTTGACATAGAATGTATATTTACCAGATAGAGTAATCAACCTGTTAAACGGTGAATCAGTCCATGTAATACTGTATGTCACTAGTGTAATATACCCTGGAGTGTTTCTAACGGCTGCACCAGTCAGGAATCGCTTACATAATAATATGTTACGTCAAAAATTATACATGACTCGACCAACAAAATGGCTGCTTTTGTGTGATTTTGCCCTCCCAATTTTGATATTAAAATGTGGCAAAATGTATGTTTTCTAAGTTATATACATGTGATAAACAACATTTTAAATCATTTTCGTTTTATATGGGATTTGATGAATCTCATCTCAAAAGTTTTAATTTCGCTTGCACATGTTCACAAAATAAAAACTTTTTTAGGTTTTTTCATAAAATCTCTGATGAAATGGAAACTCACTGAAGATCCTATATGTATATTTGATGAACAGCCAGGGTCATATTAAGGTTGGGTGTCCTTGTAGTAGTTGGTGACTACCTCAATGAACATACGAGAGGCCAGTTGTATGGTATCAAATGGAATTAAGTGTTAATTGCCTTGCCCAAGGACACAACCATGACAGTAACGACCAGCCCGTTTCTCAGCTTCTTGGGAAACACAAACAGACTCGTGTAGGCTCAATGTCAAACCATGCACCTCAGATTTTCATATGAGATTATGTGGCCGGCAGTCTGACCGACTGAGCTATCGAGGCCCCTTGATGATTAATACAGTATGGAATGTACTCAATCATTAAAAATCAATATCTTATCATCGTATAAGTGTCCTTTGTACCATAATCAAAATTCTAAACACAAACTCTTTAATATTATTAAGTACAGAGTTGATCTTTAACTTACTTTCGTAAAATTTCTTTACTGATTTGTTGATTTCTGGAAATTAGAAATAAACAATTATAAGTTATATATGACACCAGTAAAGTACTATATATAAAGTCTTGATATGGAACAAATTTCAATTGATTTCTTTTCTAATTCGTAATTAACACTTGCATTAAAGATCAATACAGTAGGAGAGAAAGGAATATTAATTGACTTACTTGCTTTGAGTAACAGTAGGAAAGAAAGGAATTGACTTACTTGCTTTGAGTAACAGTAGGAGAGAAAGGAATTGACTTACTTGCTTTGAGTAACAGTAGGAGAGAAAGGAATTGACTTACTAGCTTTGAGTAACAGTACTAGTAGGAGAGAAAGGAATTGACTTACTAGCTTTGAGTAACAGTAGGAGAGAAAGGAATTGACTTACTTGCTTTGAGTAACAGTAGGAGAGACAGGAATTGACTTACTAGCTTTGAGTAACAGTAGGAGAGACAGGAATTGACTTACTTGCTTTGAGTAACATTAGGAGAGAAAGGAATTGACTTACTTGCTTTGAGTAACAGTAGGAGAGAAAGGAATTGGCTTACTAGCTTTGAGTAAAAGTAGGAGAGAAAGGACTTGACTTACTTGCTTTGAGTAATATTGGGGAGAGATGAATTTTGACTATTCTGGGTACCGTTTCACAAAGCTTCGTAACTTACAAATTTTGTGTAAGTCAGATTTACGAATTACTAAGTGTTTCACAAAAACTTTGCAACTTACTAACATTCATAAGTTATGCAGTAATAGTGGGGAGAGAGGGAAATTGACTTACTTGCTTGGAGTAACAGTGGGGATCGAGAGAGGAAAATTGACTTACTTGCTTGGAGTAACAGAGGTGTGTTTCTCCATCCAGCCAATCACCATAGAGTTTATATTTGTGGTAGAACAACTAATAAAACATTCCAAGTACTGGGAATAGCGCACTGAAAATACACAAAGTGAAGATATCAAACATATACTACATGTATAATGTTGTATATAGTATTAACACTGTTGTTGATGAGACAAGTTCTTAACTGAACACTATAGGGATGTGGTATGGTTTGTGTAGAATTACATTTCTATATATATATATTTTTTCCCCTAAATTTGGTTCACCTTGTAGTGTGAACTACAAGGTTGTAGTCACTTGTAGAATGTTGTGTACGGTGTATGTAGATGAATTGAAGAATAATGATTGACGCTGTAGAGTCTTCTTCTTCATTGTTTATTATGTACAAGTTCTATACATATATGGTATTTACAAAGTACATATCCAGTGAGAGTGAGTCGTAAGGTGTGTCTCCGCCCGGCCTACTGGCCGGGACTGTCCCGAGGACCAGTCACCTATCTCTCTCCTAACTAACTCTTCTTGTCTCACTGCTTACTTTTATATGCTAGGGATGATGTGAATTACATAATCCAAATCACTAGATACTTAGGTAAATATATAACTCGTGCCCAAATAGACAGAGTTCTTATGTAAATGACATTGTATACCCAGGGGCAGTGTCCGTGTCAACAGGTAGTAGCCACGTCTACACATATACTACCCTTTGGACATACCGTGCCCTCTGAATATAAATTTCCGTACTCTTAATAATTTTGATAGATTTTAAAATAAATCATTATACTTCAGTAGTAGCTGGTGGCTACTTTATTAAACGACATTTAGGAACCCAATTGCATGCCATTCAGGGCAATAAGGGTAAGCTTAAGGTGTCTACCAAAGTATTATGACAGTTTTTTTCTCAGCTCCCCAAGAAACCCAAACAGCCCACATCTTGTGATATATAGAAGACATATAAGGTTTACAATTCAAACCTCTCACACATGCAAACAACCTAATTTTCCTGGGATTAAGATCATTTTGAAAATACCACTTTGATAATTTATGTTGCGGTGATAACACCATCAAATCAGCACTGAATATATACGAGAATTTTGATTGGTCGATTATCCACTCACCTTGTCTAACCCACTCCTTCTTGTGGGCCTCGTGGACAGTATACTTGGCATTCTTGTATGTCTGTTCTCCTATCACATCCTGGAGTTGGACGCTGAGACATGGCTCTGTACCGAAAACAAAATCAAACATAAAGTCTATATAGATAGATAAATAGTCATTAAAAATATACCAAAATACAGCCAAAACATAAAGATTTGGACCAAATTACCCGTGAACTGAATCACTACAGTTAACACTGCATTATCAACATACTTCCGACCCCACTATCGTGCCTTTATTTCCATGGTTACCCCAATGTACTGTGTTAAGTGTGTAGTGAAAATATTTCCCACATGTACCTCTTGGTAGTGTGGTACCATCTTTGTTTCTTTCAATTAATTATGAAACAAGTTATAAAAACAACTCTGTTTCATTTAAACAATTATGAAATAGGTAAAAAACTTATGAGAGTATAATTCTTATTGGCCAAGATGAAAGAGCAAAAATTCTCTGTGAGATCTTGAAGTGAAAAACAGAGTACATTGTACTGGACTGAGAAAACCCATGTGACGTGTACCTTGTATGTGACCCTATCTATTTTCATGTCTGACCAGGGTATCGTAGTCTACAGGTAGCCTAGGTCAGAGACGAGAGCAATACCACGTCCCAGGGTATCGTAGTCTACAGGTAGCCTAGGTCAGAGACGAGAGCAATACCACGTCCACTATGACATTCAATACTAACAATATTTTTCTAACCCTTTTTGGAAATGAAATATTCACAAATCATTAAGTATAACGTACTGATGTAATTTCAAACCTGTTATACTGCCTTCAAGGTAAATTATCAAATTCTTCTATATATAGCGCCTGGCAATAATGATATATTCCCTCTATCAGGTATCTAATTCATAGTATATCGTCGGATTCTTCCCTACAGTATCATCATTACAGAATCCTTCTAAAGGGAAACAATCTTTTTTCCAAATTTAACTTAAAAAGGCCAAACTTACATAGTTTATCAATATTTACTGCGTTACTGGTTGTTTTTGTGGGTACAAATTTTTGCAATTATGCTTCAAAAACTGTCCAAAGTCTATGCAATTTTTAATTTTGAATGTTTGGAAAGAAAAGGTTTTGTTTTTGTATCAATTAAGAAATAACAATGAAGTTTTTGTGATGTTGAATTTTTGCAGTTGAGTTCACTGATCTACTAACACCTGAAAAAATATCATACCAACCATGTTCCCTAGTTACACAGTATACACACATTGTTACACAGTATACACACATAGTTACACAGTATACACACATTGTAAACAAGCCACTCATCATATCTTCATGTTCATATCATTTTTTTACAATTTCTAAAATATCTTCAAAAATATGAAATTCATTAAAAGTGAAACTTAATTTTTTCAAAGCTATAAGAAAGAGTATACATCAGGAAGATTGTTAATGTTTTTTTAACAGAATCATTTTTTCCGGAAAAATATAAACAACCTATCAGGTTGATAATAATATTGTTATCTAGACAATAATGATTCTATAAAGAATATCTTCGAATAAGAGATGAGTATGGTAATACACTCTACATAAATTATTCATTTACTTATTAATTATAATAAGAATCTTCCCTAGAATTTGTTTGTTTTTGTTTTTTGTTTAACGTCCTATTAACAGCCAGGGTCATTTAAGGACGTGCCAGGCATGGAGGTGGAGGAAAGCCGGAGTACCCGGAGAAAAAACACCAGCCTACAGTCAGTACCTGGCAACTTCCCCACGTAGGTTTCGAACTTGCAACCCAGAGGTGGAGGGCTAGTGATAAAGTGTCGGGACACCTTAACCACCGGGCCACTGCGGCCCCAAAGAAATTCTCTTGTTGACTAAAAGTCAACAACAACGAAGACAAATCAGAAAGCATCCTCAACCATTTTTTTCTATAACTATATTATATAAAACAGCTGTTATAATGAAATTGTCTACGTAAATGTTTCGTATATTTTTTTTCTTATAAATATATATTTATACAGAATTATTCTATTTTCATCATTGCGTCTCATAAAGGATAAAATATATATACTTTTAACTTTTGTATTCTGTTTTTTTTCGTTACTATATATATACCGTAAGTCAATAGCTATCCCAATCAAATAATCTTTTATGACAAAAAATAGTTTAAATCATAATTATCTACAGATCTGATGTCCATAAGGCCTAACTGCTATCACACCCAGCTGTTAAAGTATTAAAACTTTTTAAACTGCAATATTGAAATTGAAATTTGAAAATTTTGCTTTTAACTGCTTATTATTCTAATTATTCTAAAGCTACATCATTGCTCTTTCTACCCTAAAATCCTGGCTTTCTCTGATATATCATAGATATATTTATATAGATCTACTACTTAATAGATAATTCTCAAAAAAATGTTTTAGATATTTTTTTCTATTGATAGCCAGATTTTTAACAACTGGGTTTAAGTGAAAGGGTTTAGCATTGGGATCTCTTATCACAAGTGATATCTAGTTATCTCTTAATAGTTACTGAGAAATAAAACTGATTCAATTTGGAAGATGAAATAATTTGATATATATTTTAAATAATTATAATTAATTAATAATAAGAGTGGACATCACTTGTGATGAAGATATTGGGGATCAGCCTTTTACTAAAGCCAACCAACTAGCATGCACTAGCTAAAAGCATTGATTTCATATTTCTATTTCATTTAATCTAAGTTTGATGCTGAACAGGGATTGATGGGAATATCACCAGATGAGAGTTTTATTGGCAAGATGGTGAGGTATACAATTTTCATATTTTTGATGATTTAAATTCTAGAAGTAGATCAAAAACAAATTGTTCATTGTTTATTTTTATGCTTGAAAAGATATAATAATGAATGCATATCATTTAAATATGTGAGTGTCTCCCTTGTTGAATTAACATATGATTTAAATATGTGATTGTCTCCCTTGCTGAATTAACATATTATTTAAATATGTGATTGTCTCCCTTGCTGAATTAACATATCATTTAAATATGTGATTGTCACCCTTGTTGAATTAACATATCATTTAAATATGTGATTGTCTCCCTTGCTGAATTAACATATCATTTAAATATGTGATTGTCTCCCTTGTTGAATGAACATTTAATTCAAATATGTGATTGTCACCCTTGTTGAATAAACATATCATTTAAATATGTGATTGTCTCCCTTGTTGAATGAACATTTAATTTAAATATGTGATTGTCTCCTTTGCTGAATAAACATATCATTTAAATATATGATTGTCTCCCTTGTTGAATTAAAATTCATTTAGATATGTGATTGTCTCCCTTCCTCAAATAAAATAAAGGAAACAAATATGTTGTAAAAAATAAATTCAGATGAACATTTCAGAAAACTCAAAATCCGCAGACTTAGCTGCCAATTAATTTAATTATGATCTATTTGGTAATACTAGGAGTCACTAAGGGTTGAATATGCAGTTAAAAAATTAAAAACTAGCAAAAGGCTATTATCAGTATGATGGGATTTTTTTTTCTAAAAATGGATATCAAATATTTTAATTGAATATGGAATTGTTTCCAAACAATTAATTTTAATGAATGAATCAATGCAATTCAATGTGTCAAATATTGTTTTTTTATTCATACATTATCCATGTCTTCAAACTTTTTAACAGTCAAGAAACTTCAAAGCATTGCTTCTAAATTTCTATTTTCTGTTTTTGCTTTCTGTATAAACCATTGTTTGATAGATTGATTGATTGATTGATTGATTGATAAAAAAGTGTTATCAATGAATTTCATTTGTTAACTTTGAAAAAATTGATAAGTGAAGAGATGAAGAATAAATCTGACTGAAAAAGAATCTTCATTAAAAACCACAGAGCCAAATAAACTCTTCAAAATCTACGCTTCTGATTTTTTTCTTGAAACATACCGCCGGTAATTAGTACCAAGAACTACAGTCCACATAAATTATTGTAAAGGTATCGTTATATATTAGTTTCTGAACTGGGTCAGGCAGGAAAGCATCAACTATGGAATTTGGAGTCAATTTTTATATATTTTTTTTTTCTAAATTCTAAAATCCCTCAAGAGTGTTCTAAATTAAATGTAACTCAGACTATGTGGGTAAACATGCTAAAATCTATATACCTAAGTAATACCTATATGACTCACAGGTATTACATATACTTACCTTGCCAAGCTGTATGTGTGCAGAAAGTGCAAAGGTTAGGGGTCAAAGGTCAAAACGGCAACGAAAAAAGCAGATATATATATGATTAATTACATAGTACAAGCAATGTCATTGGTTAAGATAATCATTCCATTAAATATGATTTTAATGTTAACAAACAGGTATTAATTAATTATCAATTAATTGTTAATATAAATAATTGTGCATTAATATATTTACATGAAAACCCATGCATTGTTCTACATTGATAAAATTGAAGAAGGTTAATAAAAATTATGATGTGTTTAAGGTTTGGTTTGGGTGAGGTATGTTATTTTAAATATGCTAAAAGATTACATGTTTGGTCAAATATGCTTAATATGAAATCATGCAATTAATGTAAAAAAAATATAATAATAATGTAATAATATTTTTATTAATGGATGGAATACATATTTCATTTGTAAATCACTTTTTCACACATTTTTCTTCAAAAGATTTACTACACATTTTGAAACAAAACTATTCAAATTGTTTAAGCTTCTTGATTGTCCACATGTAGTTTCATAAGTAATTGTTTGTAGTGAACATCTCATTTCTCCCTTATTTCAAATCCTGAGTGTGTGCACATGTACTCGTGAAAAAGGGCAGATAGGAAGAGACGGACAAGTGTTATTAAAAGTCTCATAAATTTTGTCAAGTTAGTTTTACCATAAATGATTTTATCAGGATTTTTTAATTGTTGATAAACTGTGACTTAGTCTAATAATCTTTTCAACAACTGGGCCGAAATATCTATGTTTAGAAGGAGATGTAAATGAATATGTTTATTTTACAAATTAAAATTTTTATAAAAACAATTATTTTTTTTGTTGTGCTGGTGAATAAAGAAGTGATCTGGAAAACAAGAAAATAGATCAGGCTCCAACTTATTGGGGTAGTCTATATTGATTGGCTACTTTTAAAAGTTTCATGATAATGAAAACTATGTCCATGTCTACAGAATATCAAAATTATCAATAAAAACAAAACTTATAAATGTGTGGATTGATTCAATATCTGTGTGATTCTACCAAGGAGAGATAAGCCAGTAAATGTTTTAGAATTTCTATGGAAACAAAAATTTGACCCTAGTTGCTATTTTCCTGGAAATGTGCTTGCATCTTATCAGCAATATCCAAAGTCAACGCAATTTGATAGCAATGGAAATAATCTATTTTTTCTGCTAATTCTCATGTTGGGTTTCCATGTAAAAAGGAATGCACTGTGAAGTTTGGTTATTTTAAATAGTTAACAAAAATATGTTCAATTTGATATCAACAAAAATGTGTCCAATTTCAAAAATTTCATATTTTAAACAGTTTGCAATGTTCGACACCTTCATAAGCTAACCTAGAAACAAACAATCACTGTCATACTTAACTTATGGATGTCTGTGTGTACATGCCTCTGTCTAACTTAATGACTAGGTAGACTAGATGAAATAACCCCCATTCACTATTATATACTTGCCACCATTCCGCATTTCATACTTGCCACCCTTCACTATTACAAACTTGCCACCCTGCCCAATTACATACTTGCCACCCTTCACTATTACACACTTGCCACCCTTCACTATTACATTTGTACATACTTGCCACCCTTCACTATTACATACTTGCCACCATTCACTATTACAAACTTGCCACCCTGCCCAATTACATACTTGCCACCCTTCACTATTACATACTTGCCATCCTTCCCCATTACATACTTGCCACCATTCACTATTACAAACTTGCCACCCTTCACTATTACACACTTGCCATCCTTCCCCATTACACACTTGTCACCCTTCACTATTACAAACTTGCCACCCTTCACCATTACATACTTGCCACCCTTCACTATTACATACTCTCCACCCTTCACTATTACAAACTTGCCACCCTGCCCAATTACATACTTGCCACCCTTCACTATTACACACTTGCCACCCTTCAATATTACACACTTGCCACCCTTCACTATTACATTTGTACATACTCTCCACCCTTCACTATTACATACCGTACTTGCCATCCTGCCCAATTACACACTTGCCACCCTTCACTATTACACACTTGCCACCCTTCACTATTACACACTTGCCACCCTTCACTATTACATTTGTACACACTTGCCACCCTTCACTATTACATTTGTACATACTTGCCACCCTTCACTATTACATACCATACTTGCCATCCTTCCCCATTACATACTTGCCACCATTCACTATTACAAACTTGCCACCCTTCACTATAACATACTTGCCACCTTTCACTATTACACACTTGCCACCCTTCACTATTACATACTTGCCACCCTTCACTATAACATACTTGCCACCTTTCACTATTACACACTTGCCACCCTTCACTATTACATACTTGCCACCTTTCACTATTACACACTTGCCACCCTTCACTATTACATACTTGCCACCCTTCACTATTACATACTTGCCACCCTTCACTGTTACAAACTCTCCACCCTCACTATTACATACTCTCCACCCTCACTATTACAAACTATCCACCCTCACTATTACACACTTGCCACCCTTCACTATTACACACTTGTCACCCTTCCCCATTACACACTTGTCACCCTTCCCTATTACATACTTGCCACCCTTCATCATTACACACTTGTCACCCTTCCCCATTACACACTTGTCACCCTTCACTATTACACACTTGTCACCCTTCACCATTACACACTTGTCACCCTTCACTATTACACACTTGTCACCCTTCACCATTACACACTTGTCACCCTTCACTATTACACACTTGTCACCCTTCACCATTACACACTTGTCACCCTTCCCCATTACACACTTGTCACCCTTCACTATTACACACTTGTCACCCTTCCCCATTACACACTTGTCACCCTTCACTATTACACACTTGTCACCCTTCACCATTACACACTTGTCACCCTTCCCCATTACACACTTGTCACCCTTCACTATTACACACTTGTCACCCTTCCCCATTACACACTTGTCACCCTTCCCTATTACATACTTGCCACCCTTCATCATTACACACTTGTCACCCTTCCCCATTACACACTTGTCACCCTTCACCATTACAAACTTGCCACCCTGCCCAATTACACACTTGCCACCCTTCACTATTACACACTTGCCACCCTTCACTATTACATTTGTACACACTTGCCACCCTTCACTATTACATTTGTACATACTTGCCACCCTTCACTATTACATACCGTACTTGCCATCCTTCCCCATTACATACTTGCCACCATTCACTATTACAAACTTGCCACCCTGCCCAATTACATACTTGCCACCCTTCACTATAACATACTTGCCACCTTTCACTATTACACACTTGCCACCCTTCACTATTACATACTTGCCACCTTTCACTATTACACACTTGCCACCCTTCACCATTACACACTTGTCACCATTCACTATTACACACTTGCCACCCTTCACTATTACATACTTGCCACCCTTCACTATTACATACTTGCCACCCTTCACTGTTACAAACTCTCCACCCTCACTATTACATACTCTCCACCCTCACTATTACAAACTCTCCACCCTCACTATTACACACTTGCCACCCTTCACTATTACACACTTGTCACCCTTCCCCATTACACACTTGTCACCCTTCCCTATTACATACTTGCCACCCTTCATCATTACACACTTGTCACCCTTCCCCATTACACACTTGTCACCCTTCACTATTACACACTTGTCACCCTTCACCATTACACACTTGTCACCCTTCACTATTACACACTTGTCACCCTTCACCATTACACACTTGTCACCCTTCACTATTACACACTTGTCACCCTTCCCCATTACACACTTGTCACCCTTCCCCATTACACACTTGTCACCCTTCACTATTACACACTTGTCACCCTTCCCCATTACACACTTGTCACCCTTCACTATTACACACTTGTCACCCTTCACCATTACACACTTGTCACCCTTCCCCATTACACACTTGTCACCCTTCACTATTACACACTTGTCACCCTTCACTATTACACACTTGTCACCCTTCACCATTACACACTTGTCACCCTTCACCATTACACACTTGTCACCCTTCACTATTACACACTTGTCACCCTTCCCCATTACACACTTGTCACCCTTCCCTATTACATACTTGCCACCCTTCATCATTACACACTTGTCACCCTTCCCCATTACACACTTGTCACCCTTCACTATTACACACTTGTCACCCTTCACCATTACACACTTGTCACCCTTCACTATTACACACTTGTCACCCTTCCCCATTACACACTTGCCACCCTTCCCCATTACATACTTGCCACCCTTCACCATTACATACTTGCCACCCTGCCCAATTACATACTTGCCACCCTGCCCAATTACATACTTGCCACCCTTCACTGTTACAAACTTGCCACCCTTCACCATTACATACTTGCCACCCTTCACCATTACATACTTGCCACCCTTCACCATTACATACTTGCCACCCTTCACCATTACATACTTGCCACCCTGCCCAATTACATACTTGCCACCCTTCACTGTTACAAACTTGCCACCCTTCACCATTACATACTTGCCACCCTTCACCATTACACACTTTCAACCTTTCACTATTACACACTTGTCACCCTTCACTATTACATACTCTCCACCCTCACTATTACATACTCTCCACCCTCACTATTACATACTCTCCACCCTCACTATTACATACTCTCCACCCTCACTATTACATACTCTCCACCCTCACTATTACATACTCTCCACCCTCACTATTACAAACTCTCCACCCTTCACTATTACATACTCTCCACCCTCACTATTACATACTTGCCACCCTTCATTATTACATACTTGCCACCCTCACTATTACACACTCTCCACCCTCACTATTACATACTCTCCACCCTCACTATTACAAACTCTCCACCCTCACTATTACATACTCTCCACCCTCACTATTACAAACTCTCCACCCTCACTATTACACACTCTCCACCCTCACTATTACAAACTCTCCACCCTCACTATTACACTTGCCACCCTTCACTATTACATACTTGCCACCCTTCACTATTACACACTTGCCACCCTTCACTATTACACACTTGCCACCCTTCACTATTACATACTTGCCACCCTTCACTATTACATACTCTCCACCCTCACTATTACATACTCTCCACCCTCACTATTACATACTCTCCACCCTCACTATTACATACTCTCCACCCTCACTATTACAAACTCTCCACCCTCACTATTACACACTCTCCACCCTCACTATTACATACTCTCCACCCTCACTATTACAAACTCTCCACCCTCACTATTACATACTTGCCACCCTTCACTATTACTAACTTTAAATGGCCCCAGGTGTCAACCATTTTACTTAATTTATATCTCCATTAGTACTGCAATTATCTAGCTACATTGTACATATATATATATATTAATATCAGTCCCCTCGTTGAAAGTCCCCTAGAAAACAGCCAACCAGCACTCCCCTCTACACACCTTACTCCTATCTCTCATCACACCTGTCTTAATCTAGTTTGTTAGTTCATGAAAGGTGTTTCACTCCTATGAAATGTTGAATGACATTCAATTTATGTCAGTTTTTAATTTCATTGTTTTCCATACCAAATCAATTTATTTTAAAGCAAATTCAAAGCTAAAAATGCATATTATAATTGATATATTATAATTTTATATTATAACAATATTATTAAATCGAAATATAATTATATGTCAAAGCAAAGCAGTGATATTTGTGCAAATATATATGTAAACAGTGTACATAAATACATTCTAATTATTCTATCAGTTCAAAAGATTATATCTAGCATACATGTTCTACATAAATGCATTTCTATATTACATAATATATGATAATATGATGTACAATAAAGACAAGCCAGATGTATGTGTATACATGTATGGATATATGTTAATTTGATAAATATTGATAAAATTTCTTAATGATGAGATGACATAAATGATTAATTATTGATAAACAAACAAGGCAAATCTTGATGTGAAATTTCAAAGATTGAAAGAAACTAACTGTTGTGTGATAAGAAAATTCATCAAAAGAGCTATTTAAATTTTTATGAATATAAACCCAAAAATCTTCATACTTAATTTTCTTTCTAATTAAAAAAAGAAACAACTCTGAAAAAAAATATGCATTTGCTGAAATAATATATATCTTTTTAAGAGACTTTGATAGTAAGACAACCTGGGACTCTTCAAAATTGATTTTGGCTTATTATAAAAAAATTAAAGCAATCTTCCATCAGCTAGGTATTCTTGTGATCTTTTATAACAGTGAACTTCTTTTTTTCATTTTTATTCTAAAATGTATACCAATGCGCAGATGGCTTATTAAAAATATTGTTTGATCTTTTTAGAATTTCTCAGATGTTCTTTTATTACAAGGTAGTTTTGCAATTTACCAAATATTTAACATGCATAATTTGATTTTCCTTTCTTACTCAAAATGGCATTTTAATAATTAAGAGGTTAAAAAAACAAAGTCAAAATGAGAATTATTGCTTCTTTAGTACAAAATGTGATTAAAGTCTGTTTTCAGAAATTTCACTGGGCCTTATGAAATCATTTTTTTTTTCAGAAGTTGTTGGGGAAAAAAAACCCAAATAAAACCCCACACACCTGAAGACAAGCTATTGGTATATTGATATCTACTGGTATATACCTAAAGTATATGTGATTGAATACAGATACAGATTTTTCTATCTCCCCCAAAAACATCCTTGCACGTCACTGCAAAACTCACACCAAGAAATCTACTCTTTTGAACTTAAGACCATTACCTTTGACCTTATATTTATCAGTATTGACAGTTTGAACTGTTCACTTTCAATTTCTCAGTTTATTTTTATCAATATTTGTTTTTAAGGAATCAAAACTGTGTAAATGATACATAAATTTGATTTTTTTTTTCTGTCAAAGAAGATTTGTTGAACATATGTCTCCATTTGAAAATCTGAAATAACCATAGATCACTGTCAATATTGTTCCTTTGGCAAACTTGGCTGCTGACTCTAGAATTTGATTTATTAAAACAATTCATAAATTTGAATTTTTTGTCAAAGAAGATCTATGAAAAAATTATTCCTTTTTTTTATTTTAAAATAAAGAAGTTATTTAATGAAACACATATCCATTCATATTTTCAGATAATTTATTGAAATAATTCAAAACTAATCTCCAGTTTGTTAAATCTTCTTGCAAAACAGTATGTCGGCCATACTACATTACTAATATATGTGTAATAATATTTCTATCATTTTTCAAATGTTTCATACATTATCAATTCACAACTCAAGAAATGGAGAGAGTAATAGAGAATTTGAAAAATTTAATAGCAATAATAAAAGAAAAACATACACTTAAAATAATGTTTTTATTAAAAAAGGGCCACAACTCTTGAATCTATTTGATGGAAAGAGTTTTTGAAGTAATGGTGACGTCAGCTACCAGAGAAAAACCACACAAACTCTACTATATACCACTGGCAAAGGCTGTTATTACAAGAAAATAGAAGTATTTTATTTTATTGGTATATATATATATATATTTATATGTGTATGTACGGTAAATCAATCAGATGAGAAGTTATTTCAAATATTCAGCAGACCCTTTTGATAAATCTATAAAAGTTGGAGAGGAGAAAGTAGAAGAATGTTCATAAGACTTATGATGCCTTGTAGATTTTATATCAAGACTATAAAGAAATAGGTCATGCAAGATATTTTAATTTTACTGTGTCAAATATGAAATTGGATATTTCTGAATAGAAAAGAAAGTGATTTAACTTTAAGCTTTTCAAAGTCAAATTCACACTTTTGTTTGTTTTGTTATTGAACTGAAAAGCAGCAAAAAAGACTTGAAAAAAATGTGCATGCACATATTAACTTTGTATTAAATTCAAGCTTACTCAATTGACTTAACAAACTTTTTCTTAATTTAAAAAAGAAAAGTTGATCTATATTTTTCAAAAAATCAGTGCAATTTCAGTTTTCATAAATGTGAAAATTTCACATGGCAATACAGAACTTGATAAAATCACCACATCAAAGGGATTATATGTACAGTACACATTATCAAAGGGAGATAATTACACAGGTGTACAGTACACATTATTAAAGGGAGATAATTACACAGGTGTACAATACACATTATTAAAGGGAGATAATTACACAGGTGTACAATACACATTATCAAAGGGAGATAATTACACAGGTGTACAGTACACATTATCAAAGGGAGATAATTACACAGGTGTACAATACACATTATTAAAGGGAGATAATTACACAGGTGTACAATACACATTATCAAAGGGAGGTAATCAAAGAGGGTTAGAATGTGTGTTAGGTTAGTACAAATTAAAGAAAAGGAAAAACTGGAGTAGGGATCCCTGACATCCAATATTACCTGTTATTAGCACAGACTCAGCACACACACATATGGCATATTGTGACACCACAGTCACCAAAAGGATAATCAATCACCAAAGGGAGACAACAAATACAGTCACCAACAGGAGATGTTCAATACAGTTACAAAGGGGAGGTAACCCAAAACAATACCAAAATGCTTAAAAATTACATATAAAGCAAAGGTGAAATAAATGAATAAAATGAATAGACAATTTTCTTATAAATGTAAACAAACACGGATGGTACATTGACAACTTATACAAACACCAAGGGGAAATAACTGTGATCTACAAACTCTTGTTTACCTTGCTTTTCCCCGGCTGGAGCTGGAGGTCTCTCAAATAAGGCAATGTTAGCAGAATTAAAAAATATGACATTGACAAAACCTCCAACATCTCCCCACACCAACAATGCTTCATTAGGGTTGTTAGGATTTGACCTGTAAAATAGAGAGATCACTATTAATATCAAATACAGAGATCATAACTTATATAAAATACACAGATCACATTAATATCAAATACAGAGATCATTAATATCAAATACAGAGATCACATTGATATCAAATACAGAGATCATTAATATCAAATACAGAGATCATCATTGATATTAAATACAGAGATCATAACTTATATAAAATACACAGATCACATTGATATCAAATACAGAGATCATAACTTATATAAAATACAGAGATCACATTGATATCAAATACAGAGATCACATTGATATCAAATACAGAGATCATCATTGATATCAAATACAGAGATCACATTGATATCAAATAAAGAGATCATTGTTAATATCAAATACAGAGATCACATTGATATCAAATACAGAGATCATCATTGATATCAAATACAGAGATCATTGTAGATATCAAATAAAGAGATCACATTGATATCAAATACAGAGATCATTGTTGATATTAAATACACAGATCACATTGATATCAAATACAGAGATCATAACTTATATAAAATACAGAAATCACATTGATATCAAATACAGAGATCATTGTTGATATCAAATACAGAGATCACATTGATATCAAATACACAGATCACATTGATATCAAATACAGAGATCACATTGATATCAAATACACAGATCACATTGATATCAAATACACAGATCATTGTAGATATCAAATACACAGATCATCATTGATATCAAATACCGACAGTATCACAATACATGCACCTATCATAAAAATAATACTTATTTTTTTCTTACAAATTCTGGATTTTGTTATTTGTGAAAGTAATTTAGTTGGTATCTAAAGAAAAATAACTAGCTGCTTTCTCATTTCATTAGTTATAATGTCCCCTGGTATATAATGAGGGATTATTTTTTAAGGAATTAACTTTTAGTCTGATGCAAAAGAAATAGCTAGATAACAGTATAGTCAAGGCAGATAATATCCCTTTTTTCTTTACCTTGTTTCAACTTAGATAAAAAACCAAACAAAAAACACACAAAAAACACCTCGCTATACCTACCAGTAGTCGAGAGTCAGTGGTGTGTAAGGGCAAACCTTGGATCTTATACTGGCAGTTAAAATCCAACTTGGTGCTCATATCATAAATCGCTAGAGAACAAGAAGAAAAATTAACTGTTAGTGTAATCAGAATATTTGTCACCCGGTTTATACATTTACTGACTCTCATACATGTATCTTTGAGCAATTCATGAATGGCTTGTAGTTTGAAGAAAAAAATGTTAATTCCACATCAAATTTGTGAAAGGGGTAAATTAAGAAAAATAAACATGAAAGATAAGAATAGGTTTGATTTGGAGATCACAAGAGAGTTCTACATTCAAAATGACATTCATATATAATACATTTTTATCTTACAATCTGATATTAAATCTGTCCATGTCTATTGGAATTCTGTATAAATTTAAATGTCATTTCCTTGCACTGTTAAAAGCCAAGCCCCCCCCCCACTCACCCCTCCCCACTCCCCATGACTCCCATTCAATGTTTGATATTTATGTGTGGCCTCTTGGCTTATTACAAGAAAGATTGTATGAAAATAATTGGTGAGAAAATGTAAGAAAAAACGTATACAGCAGATATACTGGTGACGTTTGTAAGTTTTCATTGAAATCATGTATACAAATTCACAGCATGACAAAATCTTAAATAATACACAATACTCTCACCATATGTTATGTTCCCTAAATTCTAACCAATAACTTACATATCTCTTTACTGGTAAAGGCGAGGGCCAGCTTGTTGATGTTCTGTAAAGCACAAAAGTGTGTGATCCAAAGGTCACGACCTTTACAAGTGTCTGTTCCTGTCTTGAATGACCTTGACTGCTTCAAATCTTGGGGCCAAATGGATATTGTTCCCTCCTGAAAAAATTACATATACTCAGGAAATTAAAAATAAAGTACATACATGTATATGTATACCCTGGAAATTAAATATGAATAAAGAAAAGGTACTTAATATCACTATTATGAGTCATTGAATCATGTGGCCAGGTGAATATTTCACCATCCTCAATATCTATACATGTATATAGTTAAATTAACTTAAATATAAATCACAAAATGTTCTAGAGAAGAATAGCCTGAGTGTACTCTCAATACATAAGCGAACAAGCCCACCGAAAAAACTCTTTCTATATTATTTTCAATGGCAAGCATCACGGTAGTGTCAACACTTCATTGTGTATCATGGTAGTGTCAACACTTCATTGTGTATCATGGTAGTGTCAACACTTCATTGTGTATCACGGTAGTGTCAACACTTCATTGTGTATCACGGTAGTGTCAACACTTCATTGTGTATCACGGTAGTGTCAACACATCATTGTGTATCACGGTAGTGTCAACACTTCATTGTGTATCACGGTAGTGTCAACACTTCATTGTGTATCACGGTAGTGTCAACACTTCATTGTGTATCACGGTAGTGTCAACACATCATTGTGTATCACGGTAGTGTCAACACATCATTGTGTATCACGGTAGTGTCAACACTTCATTGTGTATCACGGTAGTGTCAACACTTCATTGTGTATCACGGTAGTGTCAACACTTCATTGTGTATCACGGTAGTGTCAACACTTCATTGTGTATCACGGTAGTGTCAACACTTCATTGTGTATCACGGTAGTGTCAACACTTCATTGTGTATCACGGTAGTGTCAACACTTCATTGTGTATCACGGTAGTGTCAACACTTCATTGTGTATCACGGTAGTGTCAACACTTCATTGTGTATCACGGTAGTGTCAACACTTCATTGTGTATCACGGTAGTGTCAACACTTCATTGTGTATCACGGTAGTGTCAACACTTCATTGTGTATCACGGTAGTGTCAACACTTCATTGTGTATCACGGTAGTGTCAACACTTCATTGTGTATCACGGTAGTGTCAACACTTCATTGTGTATCACGGTAGTGTCAACACATCATTGTGTATCACGGTAGTGTCAACACTTCATTGTGTATCACGGTAGTGTCAACACTTCATTGTGTATCACGGTAGTGTCAACACTTCATTGTGTATCACGGTAGTGTCAACACTTCATTGTGTATCACGGTAGTGTCAACACTTCATTGTGTATCACGGTAGTGTCAACACTTCATTGTGTATCACGGTAGTGTCAACACTTCATTGTGTATCACGGTAGTGTCAACACTTCATTGTGTATCACGGTAGTGTCAACACTTCATTGTGTATCACGGTAGTGTCAACACTTCATTGTGTATCACGGTAGTGTCAACACTTCATTGTGTATCACGGTAGTGTCAACACTTCATTGTGTATCACGGTAGTGTCAACACTTCATTGTGTATCACGGTAGTGTCAACACTTCATTGTGTATCACGGTAGTGTCAACACTTCATTGTGTATCACGGTAGTGTCAACACTTCATTGTGTATCACGGTAGTGTCAACACTTCATTGTGTATCACGGTAGTGTCAACACTTCATTGTGTATCACGGTAGTGTCAACACTTCATTGTGTATCACGGTAGTGTCAACACTTCATTGTGTATCACGGTAGTGTCAACACTTCATTGTGTATCTATCCCTTTTACTTCGACCATGTGCTAAAATTTGAGGTCTCCAAAATACGTGAATTTCCAGCTGATCCGGTCAGCAATAAAATCTGTACCTGTCTATAACGACAACCTGTCTATAGTGACTGTTTTCTGTCTCCACTTGAGGTTTTAAAGACAGGTTTGACTGAAGATCTAATTAGTACATGTACAGTCAAACCTGTCTTAAATGACCTTCCAAGGGAGGTAATAAAAAAAGTCACAACTGACAGTGTTCTCTTAATCCAGATCAGGTAACAAATATATAAATAACATGGGAAGTGAAAAATATGGTCACATATGAAAGGGAGTCACTTAATTAAGGTGATCACTATAAAGCAGGTTTGACTAATTCGGAGAATATTCCTTGCCCATTGTGTGGACCTTTGGCTATTATTATTAACTTACCTTACTGACAGCGATGTATTTGTTGGTGTTTTTCAGGAAGACCACCTTCTGTATGACATCCTTGTGTGGACTATAATGTAACAAAAAGTTGTTTTTTCTTAATCAGATTCATATAACTTCTTTTTATTTTATTTTGTTTACATTATATTTTAATCATTAATATTTTTTATCAATGAAAAATAAACAGAGTTAGAATTTCACAATAATGTTTAAGGGGAATTCCTTCGTTCGGACATTAGAAACATGCAGAAATTCTATTGATGAAATCTATATCCGAACGATGATAATATGAGTATTTGTACATACAAGTAATAAAATCAACGACGAAATGTACCGGGAAAAGGTGTGTCGTATACAAATACTTTGCAGTAATTAGTGATACTTTGTGTCGAGTTTGGAATTTCCAGGACTTAGAGTAGTCTAATACTCAAAGTATTTTGGTTCATCATGAGACTAAAACTGCCTTATTAATGTAAAGATAATAACTTTAACTACTTGGAAAAAATACATTTTTTAATATTGACGACCTAAACTTCAAACGAAGGAATGCCCCTGTAAAAAAATTATTTACAAATATAAAGATTTTATATTTACAAGCAGGTAAAAAAATTAACAAAAACAAAACATCATTGAAAATGAGAACCAAGGTGTTGACAATGGAAACACTACAATTATAAACAAAACTTACAATTTAACATGTCCTACTTCTGAATTTGCAAGGAAATAAAACAAACTTATACCCTACGATAAACCCATGCCTTATTGTGAGTTAAAAGTTTATGTATTGACTCAATCTGCTTATTACTTATCACTGCCATTCAAGTATACCCAAAATTTCTTCAGAAATACCTTGGTAACGCTTTCAAGTCCTTCCATTGTGGCACCTGTGTAGATTTCACACGATCGTCTTTTTCATAAAATTCCAGTAACATGTGTGAAGCAAACTTATCCCAGTCCACGCTCCCCTCCCGGGCGACATCAATCTTGTCAAACAATTCTCCATACTGCAAAGTCATAGGTATATTTTTATGAAAGTTCAAGAATTAAAACTCAATAAAACATTTTTTTCTGATGCAAAGAATAATTTATATATGTGATTATAACAAAAAAAAACAAAAAAAACAAAAAAAAACATAAAAAAAAACAAATATAGGGAAAATAATTTGACACTAACAATTATATTTTATTAGTAATGCATAAATTTGCCATTAAATCAGAACTCATGGTATTAAAAGGTGAGAAGGACACTCTAGTGGACTCTGCCATTCATTAATCATTTGAAGTCCAATAAAGTCAGTTGGGGTGAAAGGGTTAAGAGCCTGGAGGGAAAATTTATTTAATTGGTGGTGTGTCATAAAATACAGTTCTTTTATTTATGATTCCCTTTTTCAAATGTATAATACTTAAAGGTGTGGTTTATGATGAATTTTTTAAATCTGCTCATGATT